>NW_003852490.1:5746321-5752486 GCF_000181295.1 Otolemur garnettii
AAAAAAAAAAAAAAAAAAAAAAGGATTAAGACTCTTCCCATAGCCTCCCCAGTAGCTGGGATCACAGGGGCCCACTACAATGCGGGGCTATTTTTAGAGGTGGGGTCTAGTTAAAGTTCAGGCTGGTGTGGAACTGAGCTCAGGTGATCCGCTCACCTCCGCCTCCCAGACATGAGCCACTGCGCCTGGCCTAAGTTAAATGCTTATTAGCAACGTAAAGAAAACCTCTAGGAAACTGGAAATAATAGAAACTTTACTAAGAAACCTCATGAAGGGACTCCATTGAAATTCAATAGCAAAAGTACTTAGTGGGAACTTTAAGAGAATTTTTAGCACTATCATAACTAAGTTAATTGATGCCTCTGCTATCACCTCCATTCTTCAGCTTTGAGGATGAATAAATTACATTACAAATAATTAGAAGCAATATAACAAAACTGCCTATAAAATTCAAGATTATCTATAAAATTCAAGATAATCTAATGACAAAGTATTAGAAGTGCAGCAAGATGGGAAAAGTAAAGATTATTTACAGAAATTGAAGATATTTATAGTCCTGTACAGAAGTAAATAACCTTTAGTCAGCATAATACCTAAAAGTTCATTTTTACACAAACTAAGCCTTCAGTGTCTGAAGAATTTTGTAAAACTATTTAAGGACAAGTTTGGAAAACCTACATAAATGCAAAATTATAAAATTTTTACTTATTAAAGACTCAGTGAGGTAAATTTCCTTTATATTCATCTATACATTCAATGCAATACCTATATAAAATATGTAAGCTTTATTTTTCTTTATTCAGTTGGACAAGAAGACTCTAGAAGTCTATAGAAGGAAAATGGGCAAGGAAACAAAATTCAATTTTGAGGAACCAATTATCAGATAGACATTTTTTTTTATTACTATGGATAAGGTTTGGTAAACACTGATAAAAACAAATAGAGATTCACAAATATGGAATACCCACAAAAATAGGAAAACTTGCTATATATGACAGAAGTGACATTATATATTATTGAAATTAAATTGTTATTGATAAATGGTGCCGGAATAATTGGCTATCCACGTATCAAATGGAGATTCCTGGAAGAGCAGGTGTAAGAATAAATTTGAGATGAGGAAATTACCTTGTCACATTCAAAACATTAAATGTTACAGTAAATATAGCAAAATATGTGATATTTGAGTACAGAATGTTTTTAAAAATATAACATCAAATGCAGAAACTTCTAGGAAATATACTGATAAATACGATTCATTGAAATTTAATTTATATATTGGTACAGTTTTGTGGAAAATATATTCTTAGATAGAAATCATATCTACTACAACCAAAAAAACCCTCCTACATTTAATAGGAAAATGACAAATAATTCAATAGAAAAAGTTTTGGAACACAAACACAAAAAAACTCAGAAAGATCAATAAAATATCTTTAAGCACACTAGTAATGTGTGAAATGTAAATTAATAAAATCCTGTTTCACACCAGTCAGTTTGACAAAATTTTGACACCTGATTATTCTAATTGTAGAAAAGCACATAATTAATTTAAATGAATAAAACATAAGCACAGCACATATAGAAGAACAAATGCATCTCAAAAACATAAAATGGAATCAAGCCAAATTATTAGGATAAAATTTACCATTCAGTTTTGTTATTGTGTGCATTCCACGTATTTTTATGCATATATCGGATTACAGCTATACTCAGAACTCCTGGCTACTTCTGTTAAGAAAGAAGAGGACTGGGTTTTCTCACTGTATTTGTAATGTTCATTTCTAGAAACAAAAATAGATCATGCTTAAGGTGGGAAAATATTAAGGTTTAAAGGAAGTTTGGGAGGACAGGTGTGCTAATTACACTGTTTTCTATATATTTGAATGTTTAAAAAAGAGAAGAAGTAAAGTAATAAAACAAGAAACACGGAAAGCTGTAACCTAAAACAATTAATGATTAAGTAAGTGCTTTTACAGTCGTGGCTAGTGCATTCATGAACTAGCCAGTCATATGCTTCACCTACACTCATGCCTCTTTCTGGATATTATTCACATATTTTCAAGATGAAACAGGTTAATAATTTGCTATAATACTAGCTGTTCCAAATACCAGTGGCACATTTCACCTGACCAGTTTACTAGTATCATCAAATGCGTGTATTTGGGGGCTTTTCATGCCAAAGATTATTCTTTCTTTGTTTATTCCTTTTAAATGCTTCCATGTTTGCCCCATTTAAAGTGAAGATCACAATCAGCTAAAACATGGAAAACCCAAGTTGAGAAGGAATCATGCTGTAACAGGCATGTGTGGTTCTCACAATGAAAAATACATCTTTTCAAATTGTTTAAGAAATGGTGAATGCTAGACATGACGCACGGCAACAACAGAGCAGCATTAATATAAATAGACTCACCACCAATGTTATTTTCATTTTCTTATATTAAAATTAATGAAAATAATTTAGAACCATAGTTCATGGAGTACCTATATGTGAAGGGCTTTTAGATGCTTGCCATCCGACTTGAAACTGAATTCTGCCGTTTATGATGTGATATACATACATATCTGGTCTTAAATTTTCACACCCCAAAGGAGAATGGGTAGAATTGGAACTCTTACATACAATGCGTGCAGTGAGTGCTTAAGACAGCGAGAAAAATTGTGAAATTTCGTAGAAGCAAATG
The DNA here is from genome assembly GCF_000181295.1 of Otolemur garnettii. Classification (NCBI taxonomy): domain Eukaryota; kingdom Metazoa; phylum Chordata; class Mammalia; order Primates; family Galagidae; genus Otolemur; species Otolemur garnettii. The sequence goes on from NW_003852490.1 coordinate 5,749,009, forward strand.
TGAGGCACTTTAAAGTGGAGCATATGCATTTTTAATGTCTCGACTGATTCTACTTATTTTGTTTGTCATGTTTTATTTCTACAGGTATTCCCTAGTAAATTTCTTACAGGACTACGCAATTCTTATTCCATTTTAATACAGATGCATGCATTTTATAATCACTTTATATGTAAATAGTGACTATTTAATAATTACAGGACTACGTTTTTCTGATCAGTAATTTCTGATGTGGCTCCAACTATGTCATATTGTCTCTGAGGTTAAATCGATAAAGTTATTTTACCTCGAGGTTATTAACACATTAGAAGAAAACTGGTCCCTTTGCACATGAGCTGATAAATTTAACAGATAACATTAATGATATTTTACATAAGTAAAAGAGGAAATGAAATTTTCATTCAGGGAGATGTTTCATTACTTAAAGTCACATGAGGAGTAAAATAGAAATTTAGACATTTACTAACCAACTAAGCATTTTAGAATTTTTGAAAGCCTCATTTAATTTTTGTTATGGAATATTATTAAAGCATTTAGGGGAATCCAATATAGCAGATGCTTTGGAAATAATCTATAAGAACAAATACTTTACTCTTCTGATTAAAATGCTAATTTCTAGTAAATTTTGATATACAATCTCATGGAAGTTAATTTATAAATTTAATCCTACAAACAAATGGTTGTTTATCTGCCCAGATTCACATTTATATCAGTTATTTGAACACTTCTAATCATTTCACCCAACCATCCTAGCTTTTACCCCTGTGCAATTTTCCTAACATTCTTTGTCCCCAGTTCTCTCCCAGTTAATGAACTTCTTATTCCTGAAAACTCTTCCCAGAAGGTAGTCAGAGTCTCCCATGCTCCCTATGCTGAGTTATCTGTTCCATGTTTTCATGTTCCTGGGACCTCTGTCTTATTATAACTGGAGCCACATTTTAACATCACACAATGTAGTGCCTTGCTCTTTGCTTCTGGCCTTTTCACAATACCATTCACCTCAAAGGCGGTGACTTGGGGGTATCTATTATTCAAATATCAGGCGTCAACATTCCATTACCTCAAATAGAGTTAGCCATTCCAAACCTGAATTTTGACTAAATCTTCATATTTCCTCAAGTTAATTAGCTCTTTGCTGCAGGACTGTGAGAAATGTTTCTTTATAGCCAGCATCAGGAGCTCAGGGAACCAGAGCCCTATCCAAGTGATCCAGCAGTAATCAATAGTAAAGTTCACAGTATCGGATCTGATATGTGGATTTGCCAGTCAAAGTCTGCCCATGTCCATTCTTGGAGCTAGCAAATTTCTGGTACAGGTTTCCATCAGTACATTACCAAAACTTTCTTCACAAAAACTGATTTTTACCTGATGACAGCGTTTCTCACTGCCGTGGATACACTTTGATGTGTTTACCATTGGCATTAGTTTATAAAGAAATTTTTAATGGCATGCATTTTGTTGCTTGTACTATTTTATTTACAATTTACTATTTTGTTTACTTCGATAGATGCATAATTAAAACATTATTTTAGGTGAAAATGTTATCCTTATTAACCATGAAATAATTAACTCACTCTGGAGAAACAGCTATGAGAAAATGTGTCTCCATTATTTTGTTCTCATTTGGAGTCTCATGATATCATCTCTTATCAGAGAAAGAGAAAATATGTACTATAGGAAGGAGTCCCAAAGAAATTATGTTTTGCTCCAATGCTTCCATTCCAAGACTTCTTGCATTATTTCTCCTCAGGGTGCTTGCCTTCTTGAAAAAAGATGAAGAATGAGTATTTTATTTTTCTTCCTTAAATTATTAAAATTCATTATGTAGAGGCAAAATATGGGGAAATGCATTTATATTTTATGCTATAAATATAAACTCTCGAGAAGATTTTTATTTGATTTATTATATATTTTAGCTTGTCTTTATTTCCAAAAAAAAATAAAAATAAAAATTCTCTCAACAAATGCATGTACTTTTGCAATATTTTTGGAAAAGTTATATAATATCATCAACATGACTTAGCTATATCCATAATTCATTCCATAAAATCCATTATCAATCAGTGGGTAACAAAATATTTTTGAAGGATGGTATAATTCATACAAGTGAGGGGAAGTTAATCTATAGTTTTGGCCATTGCGTAGAACTTTAAAAAAAAAATTCTCCATATTCCTTTATTTAAGAAAAGTCTCTGACAGTTCATTTTTGAAAAATATATGATGCTTTATCAAATCTTTGTTTGTATTTCTTTCTTTTTCCTAAATTTTCTTGGTTATCAAATCCTTTCTTATCTTTAAAAAATTATTTTCTACTTACCTTTTTTATTTCTGTGAATGTTTACCTAATTTTATTCTCCTACTTGTATTGGAGAATTTTGGCCCCGAGGTGTACTTCTTTAAGCCTGGATTTTCTGGAGGACTTCCTGTGTTGTCCTCCAGGTACCCAAAGTCAAGGATCACCAGTATTTTGAGTTTTTCCCTGTTCAATATGAAAATGTTCCTGAATATAACTAGATATTTGGGTTATTTTTATGTGATAATAGCTGAAAATTTTCCATGAAATTAGATTTTATAAAATAAGGTGCAATAATTTACACATTCCTTTTTTTTTTTTTTTTGGTCTCCGAAAAAATAAACTTCTCGATGCCTCCACAAATCTGAGCGGTCAGAAATGTAATCTAAATTATTTTGCCTTCTCCCTTTCTTCTCTGTGGAATAAATAAGAATCCTAGTATTACAGGAAAACACAACACAAAACAAATATAAACCAAATTAGAACAGCTAGGTCTTTGATCCATAGTAATTTTAATTTTTGATATTTTTCCTTCAGCTACATGTATTTGCCTGGAGTTCTTGGCTGCTCCTCTTAAATTAGTCTTTTTCGATGATGCCCGCTCAGTCCAGAAAACATTTTCCCCATTTATGTATGCAGACACTTTGGTCTCTGGAATATAGCAGAGAAAATTATCTTCTTCACAGGAACTTACATTTTATTGAGAAACATGGAAATGGCAACAAATAAATACATGAGAAAGACGATGTGGCAGCTTCAGAACTGTTCTAAAACAGGCAGTGTGATGGAGCGTTAAGGACAATAGCTGAAAAAATCATTGTGTAAAGGTCATGTTGAGCTAAGGTATCAATGATGAGAAAGTGAAGTTAAGTGTGTTTGTAACTCTGAAATGAACTTGTCATGGCAAAGCAGCACAGCTCATGGGATCCAGGCGAAATGCAAGTTCATTTTTGCTCTCCTTCCCCCTGCACATTTGTTCTTCTGGGTTAGCCCTCGTGTTGCCACTGGATAAAAACTCAGGTGGACTTACAATTTTCCCATCGCCTTTAGTAAATGTCACCATCCTTTGAAGTCACAAGTCAGTAAGTAAGTTTTCTGTCCAAAGCATTGATCAACTTCAATCTTTGTTTACAGTTAACACTTAGGGCAACTAGAACTGGTTACAGTCACATACTGGCCCCTGTACAT
>NW_003852490.1:5752562-5758301 GCF_000181295.1 Otolemur garnettii
CCTTGGCAGTGGGGCAGGGTTTAAGCCTGCCACCTTGGGTATGTGGGGTCAGTGCCCTACCTACTGAACCAGAGTCACCGCCCCCTGATTATTTCTTTTATCCCTTCACACTGCTAAGCAGAAGTTTTAAACCATCCCTATCAAGAAGGACTGGGGAGGGGTTACAAGGGGAATGTGAGACTCACATCTAGTTGAGGAAATGTGGGTGGACCTGTTCTTTCTGAGCCACTCGAGTCTTTAGTGTTGAATCTTTGTTGCAGACTCCATGGGTGCTTCTGAGGAGTGCTCTGTGGCAGCAGCTGCAGTCCCTGGGGTGACTAGCGTTGCATTCACCAGCCTCTCTGTGACACTCATCCCTCAGCTCTCCCTTGAGTCCTTTTCTTCTCTTTTCTCAGGCTCTTTCTAATGGGTCACAAGCACACAGTTCCTTTCCATGGGAAGTAGAGCCATTTCCCATCACAGCAGGAGTCCTCCTCTGCCAGTTCCGCTTTATTGTCATATCATCATATTTTTAGATGCTTCAGATCTATGTCAGGCACTAGTCCACTGTCCTTCATAAATTTCCAGGGGGTAAGCATCAAGTACACCAGGGCCTTCCTGAAGCCATTCTTACTGGGCTTGAGCTAAACACAGATGGCCTCATCTCTCCCCTCAGAAAGAAAAACAGTAGGATAATGCAGTGAGGACAGGCAGCACTGTTCTGAAATCTCTCACCGTGAAAGGAATTCCTTTCTACTTTGATCAAGAAAATTGTAAGAAGTGGGCTGGGAGGCCTGAGATAATGGGAAAAAAATCTATTTAAGCCCTTCATACTTCTCCTGACTCCTCCTCCTTCAAGGTACCCCTTAAATAAAGAGCCACCTTGAGAAAGACAAAGTGAAAGGGCAGGACATCGTTTATCAGGAAAGAGCATTTCTGCCTAATAGCCCCTTGAGTAAAGTGTTTCTTCAGGACATCGCAGCTTGTGTGAAGGCAGATTTAAAGGCCAGGGCATCAATTAGAAACCCACAGTCTCGCTGGCTAATCGCTCTTTGTACAGCTTCTTTTAGCAAGATAAAAATACCATCAAAATGGAAAATGAGACTTGCCAAACAATTTCAGCACTTCCCTGAGGCCACAAATGCTCAATACCGACAGACACAGCAGTTTTGAGTTCCTAGTAAAGTTGAGAACGATGACATAATATTGTATGTGGTTTTTTGCTATCTGCAGTGCTGATTTAAAGAGACAGCAGGGAGTAATTTAGTACTGGAACATCAGTTCTGGGAATGAGAAGTTTTAAAATCAAAGAGACTGTGAGAGAAGGAGGCAGTCTACCCAATTATAACTTTTCCATAAATGTTACAATTGAATTCATTCATCAGCAATAATTCTTTGTGTGTGTGTATATATATGTGTATGTGTGTATATATACACACATCTAGATACATACATATCTATAAATATATAGATACGTACATATCTATATCTTTGTGTGTCTGTATATATATACACACACATCTATAAATATATAGATACGTACATAAATGTGTACACACAATACACACATGTGACAGATACAGGGTGTCACAAAAGTTACCCCTAAAATTAACATATGTAGGGAAATGGGAAATTATAAAATATTTTCTATGTGCTGGCCACCTCTTTGTAAAATTTCATAATGGATATTTTGGAAACAAAGATACATTTAGGTAAATTTTTCATTTTCCTTATGTATTACTTCAGGGACACTGTATATATTTGACTTAAATATGTACATATTATATATGTGTACATATCAGTCTTCATTTTTCAAGACAAATAGCTATACATTCTAAAGGAGAAAAAACATTTAAGAATAAATATTTTTCCTCCAGCACTAAAGTACTCAAAATATTTGGGAGATTTTGCTTTTAGTCTTTTTTCTAGGGAAGGATTAGAAATGATGTTCCATCTCTCAGCTGTGTTACATGTTTGTAGGCCGTACATTGAGTCTCTTTATCAGACTCTATTTACAAAAGATTTGTTGAATGTGATTCTTTTTTATAAACCTATAGACTAGAAGGCTAAGGGTTGCCTTTTAAAACTACAGAATCTCTATTTTTCACATCTTAAAACCTACAAGAGCCTGAAATAATAAGGGGTACATTTTATCTCTCAATACTTATTTTCTCTGTTAACCTTGTTTACATTTGACCTAATACTTCTCCTAACTCATCTGACTCATTTGCTTGGGTTCATAAAATCTCTTAACATTTAGTAGACACATTTTAAAATTAAGTCAAAACTTTCTTTTTTCATTTCTTCTGCTTGTGCCAAACTCCTATATAAATGTAGTTAAGTAAACAACGTTCCGGCTCCCTCTGGTCATGACCATACAAGTCCAGCTGTCTCTGTCTAACTCTCTTTGCTGGTATAATATATTTGTTCACTTTCTGCTCTTGCACAAAAGAAACTTCACTCACAAGGCGGTAGAGCCCTTACTTGCTGACTCTTCTGACAATTTCCCAGCCCACCCTCATCTCCTTCTCTAAATCCTTTATCTTCTAAAAGCTGACTACGTGTTTGTGGGCATTTCCACAATATTAAATTTTGGTTTTGACTTTTTTTGCTATGTGCAGTGTAATCAGTATCTGAGTCTCCAGTCAAATCCCTTGATCTAAAGTTTCTCAGAACAAGATGAACAAAATGATTACTTGGGTATAATATATAGAAAAAGTCACTGTTTAATTTTATTATCAGTGCTTATCTTTTCTCTAGATGTAAACGATACATATCTATTGGTGATTCTGTGTTTCTTTACTGTTCCTAGATTTTTTATTTTTGCTTTATAATCTCACTTCTCTATACATTTATAAGGGTAGAGTCTGTATTAAAGGTATTAGATGGAGCAGTGGTACTCAGGATGTGGTCATATCTTTCAGATCATTGACTATAATTGCAGAGAATATGGATAAGCTTTGGTAAAACCACATGACCACTTGAAATATGGCACGTGATTATGGACTGCTATTGCTCCATCCTTGGATAATACCGTTCATAAATCTAACCATAGTTTATAACTAACGAGACAAGCAAACCAGTTGCAAGAAGGAGACAGCATTTCATTAATTTTACAGTTTCTTTACTGATACTACCAGGAGCACAAATTTCCTTAGAACAAATAGTGAAAGCACAGCTTGTAATACCTGGAAGCCAGGAAGTGTTGTACAGGGATCACTGAATCAAGTCTCTATTATAGACCCACTTTTGAGAGCCTTTAGAAAAAGGCAAAAAGAACTCTTAGAAACATTAGATTTCTATTTTCAGATAGTTCCATCAAGAAACTGTAGCACATGGGAAATCATGTGTTATCATCAAACTACATGGGGCCAAGTCCCTAAATTGTGATAGGATATGGAATATTCAACTCCATATTAGAAATGACCACTGATTCACTGTCATTGTCATTTCCTGATCTGCATCCAATTATTGGAGCCATTCTTCTGATTTGGAAGCAATAATCCATATTTAAAACAAGAATCCAATGTTTGGTCATTTCTAGAAATATGATATATTTGGGTTCAGGTATAATAGGAAAACATACTCCGCATAACTTTCAATCCGATCATATTATTTTTAAGTATGATTTTGCCACTGATTTTCCTGCATGATTTAATTTTCAAGGTAACATAGTCACTACATTTTAGTGCTTTAAAAATAATACCATAATCTTATTTTATGTTTCACTCAAAAATAGAATACTTGATATTACCATAATACAAGTACAGATATTATTTTGAGGTCTCAGTTTGAGATGTAAAAAGAAATGCTTGGTTTCACTAAAATCACTTACCTAGAGGGCACCGTATCAGAGTTTTGATTAGATTTGCTAAGCAAATATGCTCTATTTACATGTATATGACTGAACAGCCAAAAGCAATATCATTCAAGAAATTTAATGTACTGATACTAATTTTTCTTTTCAAAGCAGTATTAGAGCTCACCTTCAGGATGACTTACAATTCTAAGTCTGCAAAAGTAGAAAAGATAATGTGTCCAAATGCAAAGCTCCTGGAGCCCAGAAGCCAGTCCAAGTTCTCCCAGCAAGGTGATTTGGGAGGTAACAGGAAAGGTACTCGGGGGCCAATCCTAGTGTGGCAAAATGCAGAGGTGCAAAGTCACATGGGAATTACATTCTCGGAGGATTGTTGGGATTCCATGCAGAGGAATGCATCTGTAGTTCAAGAACAGGAAAAATCAAGAAAAATGTTTATTTTCTAAAAACAGGTTGAATTAAAAGAAATCAGACAGGAAGCACAAATAAAATCAGCTATACTTCCACCACTGATTTTTATCAAGGAAGTCACAAGAGTTCATCCTTTTCACTAACCCCCCAAAAAATTTCCAGAAAAGCTACAAAATCATATGTATATATTTTTAAAACAGTCAGAAGATTGAGGATGAAAGATATAAATTCTAAACAAGTCTCATCTTAGAGAGAAAATATCCAACTTTGTCAGAGTGCTGGTAAATAAAGAAAAAAATCACCATAAACAGAAATAAAAATTAGCCCAATATTTAATGAAGTTTTACTAGTCGTGTGTGAGTTAACATGGTGAATTAATATTCTGAGATGCTTCCACCAAGGAAAGAGTTTATGTTTACCTGCCAAGTTTTTCTCACAGGCACGATACACCGTGATAAAGACTGAGGCATATTAAAAGAGCGGATAGGGTTTGTTTTGACAAAACAAAAAATTAGATTTTCCTCAGTGAGAATCAGAGCTCTTCTCATAGTGAGATTCAGGTCTGGGTAAATTTACACCTAACAGATGTGATGCATGCTGTGTGGATAGAAGGCACACTTATCTTTGACAAAAGCAATTCATGTAAAAAAAAATTTGTACCTCTGTAATATTCTGAAATTTTTTAAAAAGGTGGGCTTCAGGACAGAAGGGCTCAGAGAAATATTTCTGAAATCTTCTGGGCCCTGCCCCTCATCTGCAGCAACCTTAGGAAGCTGAGATAAAGCAGAAATGCCTGAAGTAATTTAATTAGGTGCAGAAAATCATGGTGAAAATGGAAAAACAAAAATAAATTTGCAGAAATTAAAAAAAAAAAAAACAGCTAGCAGTCAAGCTAAAAGGAGGGAGAAATCCTCTACACTTTGCTAAGTTGAGACCTAGGTTATTGATTTTTTAAAAAAATACCCAGAATGTTGGTCGTATTAACATCTCAATATCTACTGAAAGAAAAGTTCTTTTTCTGCCTCAAAATATTTAAATTTTATAATAAAATTGATTAAAACTAAATATACCAGAAAACAGAGACTTATCTCACCTGACCACATGGTGTCAGGACTCCAAACGTGTAGAGTAGGGATAAATACTCACTTCAGTCTCTATGTGGCTTGAGTAGGGATAAATACTTTGGTCTCTAACCATTCTTTTTCTCACAATGTGTAGCATACATTAATTATGAAACAAAGGATATATTTTTAAAAAAGAACTATAAGACATTTCATGAAGTGAGAATATATGACCAGTGGACAAGAAGTCTGAGAACACACACAGATGTCCTAAGTATCAGAGAGGTTTCAAGGTCACTCTGATATGCATCTTAAAAGGTCTACTTTGAAAGGGGGAAAATATTAATGAACTTGTGCAACGATTCAGCAGAGAGATAGCAGGTTAAAATAGGACAGTATTGAACTGCTAGAAACTATATGATATAAAAATGAAAGTCTCACCTGAAAGATTTAATGACAAGTTTGATCAGC
>NW_003852490.1:5759740-5782583 GCF_000181295.1 Otolemur garnettii
TTTTACTACTATACTATATAATAGTAATTTAATTTAATTTTTCTCTGAAACCTAGAACATTAGGTTCCTACCATCAGGAACACAGATAAACCAAATTATTATATGTGTGGGAAGAAATATAATTTTATTCTCTATTCTCCAAGGCATTTAAATTAGTTTTCAAAGAACATTAATTGACATTGTTTTGTTTCCGATAGGACTGGATTTTTCACTGAAAAATATCTGTGATGCTAGCATTTCTATAGTAATGGCTAATTGGAAGCTCATTGCTCTCAGGGACTGTGGAAACATTACCAGGATACAGTCCAATGTCTATCTAAACTTTTAAATAATGTCTCTTCTAACTCCTGAATTAGTAATGCTACTATTTCAGCTATAGCACATTTAAGTATATTTTCTAATTCCTGGATAGTTTTATTTTTATCAGTGGTTTGACTGGATTTATCACCAGGGCTAATTATAGGTAGTAGGAAATAGAATGAGAATTACTTCTTGGTATTTGCTTAAAGGACACTGCCATGCTCTTCTGTATAAAATCCAGGACACTGTCCTGGTGTTCTATAAAAAATCCAGGACATTTTTATCATGGTTGGAGACATATTAAAGAGATAAATAGTGAAATATAGTAATCAAAGTGGATTGGGAGAATGTTAATACCTATGGAATCAAAATGAATAAAATGGTTGAAATATACATTCCACGCAAAAGTCAGCATTCAGATAACTGTAAAGATTGTAACCAGATTCCAAGATAGCACCTAGCATCTCTGCCATATGTTATTAAAAGCCATTTTTAGCTTGTGATAACTTTCTCTTAATGATTCAGAATTTCATTTTTAACAATGTTGTCTGTGTAGAAGAGTTTTAAATATCTTTCCAGAGTTGACTGCTCTACATATGAGTCTACAACTCTCCCTGCTTTCCCCATGTTAGTTAACCAAAGCCTCCCTGTGGGTAGAGTGAGGACTCTTTCTCCGAACTCATTTGGGGCTTTGTCACATGAGTTAGCTTACATGAAAGAATGTGGACAAAAATAAGAGCTTCAAAGTGAGGCTATTGCTGGCTTGGCATGATCCCACTTCCCATGTTAGGACTGCTGGGTTTGGTCATAAAGAATGTGCACCCAGGAGGCCTTTGCTTGCACGCTAGAATGAAGATACTCACAGGTATCTTCACCCAAGACCAGTAGTCTGCCCTATTCCAGAGGAGCCTGGATATCTAAGATGAACTAAATTGCATTTACGTACAAATCCATGGTCGTTGCATGCATTATTATTTCTTAGCTAAGGTGCTCAGCCTTGGGACATTGATTGCTGTGAAGCTTTATTACAGCATCTGTGTTATCACCCAGAGCCTGAGCCAAAGCAAGCCTCGCTTCTTCCCAAGATTGGGGGCCGAGATGTGATACGTGTAAAGCCAGGGTTATTCACTTACTCCACAATTATTCTTCCGTGTGGCTTCGTTAGTGAGACAATGTTCAGAAAAGTTTAAGTAAAAACTCACATGGTGCATTCTTTGGTGTAACCTACTTCTTGTTTAGATAGACAGTTATTAATCACAATATTACAAGTACAAATCAAAGCTTCGGATTATTCTAAGAGCAACAGAAAGAGTACTTAGAGGTGAGGTTTAGTCCTCGCGAGAAAGGTCAAAATAATTTTTTTTTAAGATGTGATACATAAGCTGCAAGGCAATCATTTCAAGGAGTTGTTATAGGTGGAAAAAGACAAGAGCATAGAAGCAGAGGCAAGGCAGGGCGTAGCAGACACAAAGAAACTAAAGTAATCCCCAGTCTTGGAGTGTGCAGGAAGGGAGAGAGAACATGATGTGAGCTAAAGAGGAAAAGTAGTTAGGAGCAAATTACAGAGAGTGTTTTAAACTTAATTTGGGGTTTTGCTTTTTTCCCTGGGAGCCCTTTTAAGCCATTGAAATGATGGAAGTGACATGACAAACATAATAGATTTTGCATTTTAAGCTGTGACGATTATTCAAGTGAGAGATTATGTTAATTTGGACTAATGTGGTGGTGAAAGAGATAAAAGATTGACAATTACTAATATGAATTATGACTGACAAAAATAATTTATGTTAGGTAAAGAGTACATGTTGTAATTAATAATATGACTGAGGAAAAAGAATCAAGAACGACTCATAGCTTTTGGCTTGTGCCATTGGGGAAGAAGTTAATAAATGTCTACCTCAAACTGCAGGTCCATATATAAAGGTAATGTGTTACTTATATTGTTTGCAAAGCAAAAATACATTCATCTATGTCTACCTATGTTATGGTTCCTGTACACTGTGTGTGTGTACGTGTGTGTGTAGGCGTGTATATGTTATATAAACTCTAATTTAAAAGAGCCAACCTTTAAAAAATGGTGTTTTAGAAAAAGTCTTCATGTCTCTGCCTGTGACAAGGCATAATAAATAAATGGTTGAGCACTTCACCTTGAAAAGCTATGTCCTTACGGAGGTTCAGGAAAAGTCCAAGTTTAAAAGATGAACAAAGACCAAGCACAGTGACTCACAAATTGCACAAGCTCAGGATTTCAACCCCAGCCTGAATAAGAGCAAGATGCAAGCTTGAAAAATTAGAAAAAACTAGCCAGACATTGTGGCACATGACTGTAGTCCCAGCTACTCAGGAAGCTAAGGCAGCTTCTTGAATCCAGGAGCACTTGAATCCAGGAGTTTGAGGTTGCTGTGAGCTGGGCTGACACATGCACGATAGCCTGGGCAACACAGTGAGATGTTGGCAATAAATAAATAAATTTGTTAATTAATTAAAGAATAGCAGCAACAGAAAAGGGGACAAAGTTATCAGGGATTGATTTGAATACCTCCAGTACTTTCAACAGCTCAAAAAAATAGGTGGAAGGAACACCAGGGGTCACCAATTTCCTGCAATCTATCTCATGACATAGATCACAAAAATATTTATCATTGCTTTTTATTAGTTGGACCTACAATAATAATGTTTCACAAAGAGACATGACGTGGTAAAATATTATAGATGAAAATTTAGGAAACCTGGTTTTGGATACTGTTTTGTCTGAAAATAGTTACAAGGAATTGGTCAAATCTTCTCACCTTTCTTGGTTTTAGTTTCTGCATTTATATTATATCATCAGATTAAATTAGAGCTGGCACACTTCCTATGTCTCTACGTCTGTAATTGTAAGACTATGCTTCGGATCATATGGTTTAGGATAATTTTTCAGTATGGTGTTAGGATAAGAGCAGCAGGCCTTTTGGACAATGAATCTAATTAATCCTTTTCATGTTCAAATTAACTCACTTTCTCATCTGTTTACTTACTCAGCCATTCTATATTTAGTCACTGAGCACTGGCTCTGTGCCAATAAACAGTCTGAGCACCATGGGGAAGAGAGGACAAGAGAGAAAGAAAATATATTCATATGATATGTGATAATGTGATAAACACACATATATGTATAAATCTTTATATATCAGATATATCAGATATTTCTGGGATAAAACAAGGAGAGAAAGGAGATGGGCGTGTGAGGGAGGTGAGCAGATGTGCTAAGGAGACACACTGAGATGTTAGGAACCAGCACACCAGCGACAGGAAGCAGCACTCAACTCACTGTCCCTGAGTTTGGAGCTAATTGTCTTGTTGAGAATGACCCTAGCTACAGCAGAGCGAGTGACAGAGTGGTGGGGAAGGAGACGACGGATCAAGGGTCTTGTTGACCAGCCTGAGTAGTTCAGCTTTTTCTCTGAATGAGATGGCGCGTGAGTGAGGGTCTTGGCAGAAACAGGTGGCGCAATTTAACAGCGTAATGCAGGAGCATCAATAATCTAGTGGAGAATACATCTAAAGTGTCAAAGGAAAGCTACCTAGCAGAGGTGGGCAGCGTCACGGGCTTCTGAACCCAAGAGGGGGACCATCTGTCGCATTTTAAAAGGATCTTGATTCCTTCACTGTATGCAGCATTCTACAGATCGTGTTTGTCAAGTTTGTTAGTTGTATTGTTCTATTTTGTCTACAACTTTTTGTCTGATTCTTCTATCAACTCATAGATGTGTATTAAAATCTTCCACTATGATACAGACTTGTCTGTTTTTTATTTACATCTGTAAGGGTTGGCTTTATATATTTAAAGCTGTATTTGGGGGTAGATAGCATAAAATTTTCTTTAATTTATTATCATATTCTCTCAATAATTTATACCTTTATATATAAGGAGTTTCTCTGGTAAGAAGCATAAATTGAGTTTGGTAGCATGTTACTGGGAGCTTTCATTTTAATTTGATTTAAATTAATTATCATTATATTCATGTGAATAAATATCTTATTCATTTCCTGTTTAATACATTTGTTCTGGTATATTTTCTATTATTCTGTTCTGTGATTAAATATTTTAATACTTCATTATCCATTTATTAATTTTAGTTCTCTTTTTTTTTCTTGAGACAAAAGTCTCAAGTGTGTCTCAAGAGTGCTGTCTCAAGTCTCAAGAATGCTGTCATGTCACAGCTCACAGCAACTTCAAACTCCTCATGGGCTTAAACAATTCTCTTGCCTCGCAACTTCAAACTCCTCTTGGGCTTAAACAATTCTCTTGCCTCAGCCTCCCAAGTAGCTGGGACTATAGGCACCCACGACTATAGTGTCCAGCTATTTTTTTTTTTTTTTTGTAGCAGTTGTCATTGTTTAGCTGGCCCAGGCTGGGTTTGAACCTGCCACCCTCAATGTATGTGGCTGGTGCCGTAACCACTGCGCTATGGGCACTGAGCCATAATTTTAGTTTTCTTGAAATAATTTCAATTAATATATAAGAGTTCACCTGAACTTATTGCAGCATAAAAGAGAATATTATATTTAACATTGACTCACTGATGTTCTTGAGCACCAGAAACCCTTTGACTTATGTAAGCCCCAATTACCATTGCTACCCTGTGCTCATGCATTTTAGTTCTACTTACCCCTCAATTGCTATTTTCATACAATGACTATTGTCAATATTTACTAATCTTTATTTCTTTATTTATTTCCAAGACAATGTTTCAAGCTGTCACCCTGGGTAGAGTGCCCTGGTGTCATAGCTCACTGCAACTTCCAACTCTTGAACTCAAGTGGTCCTCTTGCCTCAGTTTTTCTATTTTTAGTAGAAACAGGGTCTCACTTTTGGCTCAGGCTGGTCTTGACGTCCTGAGCTCAAGCACCCACCTCGGCCTCCCAGATGGAATATTTATTAATCTTTATCCACATATTTATCCTTCCTATTGTTCTCTGTCTTTCTTGAATTCCCAAGTGTATCTCTCAGGTCCTTTTCCTCATGTGTGAAGACCTGCCTTTAGCATTACATTCTTTTTAGAGAAGATTTGCTGGCAAAAATGACCCTCAGGTTTATTCTTGAAATTATTTTTATACTTTTTGTTAATTTTGAAAAATAGAAAGTTAAACATTGAAAGAATAGTATAAATAAATCTTGGCTGCCTTTACTTGTTCTATATTTATTTTCTCTCTCCACACATGCACACACGCAAACACACACAGTCCACACATGGCTCTGAAAAACACACTCACACCCACTCTGTACACGCGTCACACAAATGCATTATTTTTTGAATCACGCGAAAGTAAGTCACATATATTGTGTCCATTTCTTGCCATATAGTTCAATGTGTATTTCCTAAAAAGTAAGAACATTCTCTTGATGTGACATCTAGCAAAATAAAAGAAAGGTGAAAAATAATATTATCTAAAACCAAATGTCACTCAGGCTTTGTCAGCTTTACAAAATGCCCTTAATCCAAAAATGTTTGCCCCAGGTTTCATGCCTCTTTGTTACCTTTTAGTGTAAAGTAACAAGAGGCATTTTGTTTTTGATATTTCATAATATTTATAATTTTGAAGGGTGCAGACCAGTTACTTTATCTGTTACATGTGTGTTCTTTCTCTCTCTGTGTCTCTCTCTCTATACACACACACATATATATTTATCAATATAGCACATATAGAGGGTGTTGCCCCTCAGTTGCTTTTTTAAATGATACTTTCTCTAGAACCAGGCTCCATGGAAACACCACACGGGTAATATTGTGTTGTTCTTACTTTATCATGTCGTGGGGAGCGTGTGCTGTCACTTTACTAAATACTCCCGATTTTAAATGTGAAGATTGTTTAAGGTGGTGTCAGTTAGGTTTCCTCATTGTCCCACTATTACTTTATCTTTTATTTTGTCAGGTAATCTGTATGAAGATAGTGGGTTGGTAGGCAGCTGAGTTGTTTCCTTCAACTTTGCCTACTGTTTTTGTAACCCATTAAGAATTTTTGTCTGAATCATCAGTACTGATGGCTGCCAAAAGATGCTTTTCCAGTTTCATTCCAGTATTTATTTCTTGTTTGGTTGGTTGGTTTTATATCAGTGGGGCCTCATGCACTCTTATTTTCTTCAACGGATCATAATAACCTATCATTGGTGTTCGTTGTGATGTTCAAATTAGTACAAATTTAGCCAGCGTCCCTTTCAGTAGCTCCTTAAATTTGTCTTTTAGACATACTTCCATTATTCTTTTGGTTTTTCTTTAATTTTTGGACACATTAAAATGTTTTAGACTCAGACGTTTTTCCTGTACTAAACATGCCATTCACTAAATATGAATGACAGGATCCATGTAATGGAGAGCAGCATTTAAAGACCAATATTTAGCCAGTAAGTATGATAATTGCTACTAGAATGACACTTCTAAATCCTCCCTTACATTTCACATACGGGCACACACATCGCACATTTACTTATGGAAAAATGTGCCACACTGTATGTTTTATCTTTATCTCTAACACCAGTGAATTGGCACTGATGCAAGGAATTTCAACACGTCCACATCTGTTTCCTTCTAGCACCCCCTTTATTATTTGTAACTTACTTCTCTAATAAAGAAAAACCTGCCCCCAGTGTTCCAAGTTGATTTATTTGCTTGGTCCTAGAATGTACAGAAAGTAGTTTCAGAATTGTTAACCCATGCTTCTGCAGAAGGAAGCATCCTGAGCAGTGTTTACTCCTTAGTGTCGCGGCAGACACACTTTCCTTTGGGATGCCATGCCGTCTCCCTGCTCTCTTCCCTGTTTTTCCCCACTCCTTTTCTTCTGTCTTTCTCTTTCTAAGATAAAGTAAACTTATATTTTCATACCAAAAAATATGCTTAGTGTTTTTGCCTTTATGCTGAAACATGCGATTCAAATTTTGTGTTAAAATTTATGTGGATTGGATCTGTCTACCCTGATAAAGAGTCTGTCAGTTTTGCAAATCCATATTCTAAACTCCTCCCCCCAGTCCACGAACACAGCAGCTTTCAGGAGCCATCACTCTTCCACAAGATTTTAAGATTGTCTTAAGGACAAAGTCACTATGAAGGTAGAGCTCATATTCTGTAATTTTTACTCTCAAAGGGGACAGCCCCCCATCCTGTCTACACTGGTCGCACTTCTGTGCTGTTTCAGCATGGCCCCACCTGGACATCAATTGTAGCCATTTTAAATGGTTAACTTGACGGTCAACCAACATCAACATTCGAATTATTTGTGAGCCCAATTTTTACAGTTTTTATTTTCTTTAATTTTTAGTCCTTCATTTGGTGTTACAGCTTGTGAGATAATGTAAAAGTATGGATTGTCAAGTTAGGCTTAACCCAGATTCTATTTTTTAACCAGTATGAATTTCCCTAATGAGTAAAACCTTTCTTCTCTAGGAAATGCCTAAAACAGCTAAGTACTAATTCTTCATAAAATATCCTTTTCTTACTCAACGAATTTTCTTTTGGCTCTAAATTTCATCAGAAAGTTAAAGATAGGTCTAAACAATGCATATGACATGTTACTTGAATAGAAAGGAAAAGCCAAATAATTTATGTAACATCTTCTTTTATAGCTTTTGAATTGCCTAACTTACCTGAGATTTTCCAAGGAGGCTTGCCATACTTTCATAAATTCCAAGTTTATTTGCAATCAAAAACTACACAGGCCCAGTATTTTCTGCTCAAAATATTCCACATATAAGATACTATTACATTAAAAAAAAAAAGATGGAGTTATATCTTGTGTACTAATCTAGGTAGAGTTGAAACACATTCTTCATAGTAAAGTATCCCAAATCCTGGTATATTTTTGGAGACTCCTTTCTCTAAAAGGTATGAATTTCTTTTATTTATTCTCTCATGTGTCTGAAAGCTCCACGCTGCTTTTCCAGGATTTTGTGCTTACGTTTTCACTCCCCTACTCCATGCAATTTCAGAAAAAGGTGGCAAGAGTGGCTACATGCAATGAACCTACTGCTTTCCACCAAAGGCTCTGCTGAAATTTTTGTCCTGCAGAAGCTTTGTACAGAATCTGGATTCTCGGCCTCCTTTGCCCACCTGTATTAGCAAACAACAGCCTGGTGGAACCAATGTTGTCCCACTAGAATCTTAGTTCTCCTAATTCTACTCACCAACTCTCCTGCCTTCATATAATCCATTTCTGTAGTCCTTACCACTTTACTTATTATTGTTCTAATTTTCAAGTCCTTTATTTTGTGCCTCATCCCACCTTGGAGTAGATATTCTAATTTGCTTAAGTGAGGCAGTGTTTCTCAAAATTTAGAAGTTAACAAGTATTTCCAAGAATATAACTCTCTAAAGAATATGGTTTCCAGATACATGCTTTCTAGAACTTTTTAATAAATTATATTATCTAGTTTGTCTATATTGATCAAACTTTTCCCATATAACTTACTTTCCATAGAAAAATGCATTTACTTTGATGTACTATTCCAATGTGTATATTTACATATATTTACAATCATATTTAAGCAATTCTATCACTATATGTGTCACAATAAATAAGAAGAATTTATTATTATTGTGAATAGGGTCATTTATTCTTGTACATTAGCTTTGGAAAGAACGTGTAATTGTCTTCTTTAAAATTTTTTTTTAAAATCTAATTTAGATAAGTTACCACGAAGAAATATAAATTAGCAAATCATTCAGAGAGAATATTGTGCATAATTAGCCCCTGAACACTAAGAGATGGCTAGTATCCATGGTTACACTGTCATTGAAAGGTCTGCCCCTTCTGACAGAGCAGAGTGTGCTAGTGATTCTTTTATCACTCAAGAGTTAAAGGTAGAAGTAGATATAATACATAGAAACAAGGAATCAAGCATATTTCGTAACATACCACTTCAATGAGTTTGTACCGATTATGAGTTCTCTGTTGTGTCAAATACTGTGCAGAGTGTTCATAAAGTTCATGTGCAATTTCCTGTGTTAAACTACTTAAACTGTACATGAACTTTGTCCGCTCCAAATAGTGATATAAGAATGGCATAGGTAGCTGGATTCCAGTGGTTCACAATGTAAAGAAGTGGGGGAAAAAGCTGAACATGGTTTGGGATGTGCTGTGTTTTTAGATCAATTGTGATTTCTAAACTAATAATTATGTTATCTACAGATGGTTAAAATTTGGCCTATTTCAAGTCATACTGGATTGATCAGAAACCTAAAATTATGTAATCACACAGGAAGTGTTTTTATGTTTCCTTTGACTTTAGTAAGAATGCTTTTATTATTTATCATTAAATTGTATTTTTCCTTATGAGTTGAACTCAGTCTTCTATCTAACCGTTAAGTATTTTATGCCTCAGGGTCTCCAGAGGGCTAAGTGTTTGTGTGTGCATTCAATTATTAACGAGTGTTTAATTTGAATTTTTAAAAATATCTTTTGTTAGACATTATGGTAGTTATGTGATCAGTATTGTTTACACTCTGATGTACTTTATATCAATTGACACATTGATATGCTATATTGTCTTTATATCTTAATATTATTAATTCTATTGATATAACTCATCTTTGTGTAAATTACACTTTCTCTTGCATTGATTTTATTTTTCATGGCCAAACCTAAGCTCATGGATGTCAAAACCATAGTAGGTTAAACTAATTGTAGATAGAAGTCACAATCGTAAAATATGAAAAATGCTATAAGAGACAAGTAGATTTATGTTGATGAATAGAATGGACCAGTATTGAATTGTAGGTGGCAAAGGAGTGAAATTGCTGAAGAGGTGACATTTGATTTATTTGATTTGACACGTGAAGAATGTGTAAGATTTCAGCAAGATGAAAATTTGGAAAAAAGAATTCCAGGTTATGGAAACAGAGAGTGAATGTGTGTGTGTGTGTGTGTGTGTGTGTTTCTCTTCTAAAAGTAAACAAATGGCAGCCATGGTGGCTCAACTGTTGCAAATACAATAACTGGGGCGAGCAGAGATACTTAGAACTGGAATCATCCCTCTTTTTCTGGGGAAGCACTCTCTATGGTAGAACATTTATGTAAAATATAGGGAAATTTGTATTTACTCAAAATGTTAAATCTATAGCATTGAATTAGACTTGTCTATAGCTAAATGTTTTATTATCTTTTGGAGATTGAAAAGGAAACTCTGTCACAATTGATAATCTCTCTCCACTCTATACCGTTTGTATGTGATTGCACATTTGCTGACATATGGATTTGTTTAGTTTTATATTAACCATCTTTTTCTCTGTTTCTTGTGTCTGTTTTTCTTTGGTGTTTGCACTTCAGTTTAATATGTTTTTAATGCTAATAATACATGATTTAAATATTGTTTTGATAACATTTAAATAGTGCACACTAAATGGGAATATTTAGCAGAAAGCAAATGGTTTAGCACAGATATTTTATAAAGCACAACTAAGCAAAAATTAAGAAATGAAAAATTACGTAAGACCCTCAAGTAAGGGCAATTTGTATCCTGCGTTTTGCATCCCGTTTTATTTGTGCATATAAATACATTTCAACAGAAACAGTTTTGTTAATAAGTTTCCCTTTTACCTTGTAAGGCAGCATGAAGTTTTCAGTATTTAAGTTTTATTTTAAGCTCAATTTATAATATGTGTTTGTCATTTTGTGGATGTGTAGCAGAGGAAGAGTTTCAGACATTTAGCAGGGTGGTTCCCCAATATTCCACACTTTTAGCTCAGTAATTACTTAATCCCAATGGTAATTACTTAATCCAAACAATGGTAGCTTCCTATGTCCACTACACTCATAAGAAGAGCTAATGCAACAGAAAGATGGATGAAATCCCTCACAGTCTTGTCTGTGATTTCAGAAATAGTTTCTTGAGCCTCATAGAGGCAAATCAAAGCTTCATTAAAAAAGAAATATATACCATAATTTTTACATTCTAAATGAAGTAACATATTGACATTTTATAAAATAATATTTATTCTGTGAAATAGAAAATCATGAAGCTGAAAGTCAATTCATTTTGTACAAAGAAAGAGAACATTTTGACTACCTGATAAAAGAAAAAAAAAATCACTGAAACATGAGTATTAATGCATCTGTGAAAGGGTCTAGTTCCCATCCATGAACTATGACCAAGAATTATCATTAGAAATCTATTTATTTATGTGGGATCTGAGAGGAGAGAGGATTTATTCCTTGGGAGAAGGTGATAGAACAAAAAAGAGAAGTTGTTTCGTTCAACGTATTGTCCAAGTAAAATGTTTATGTTAGAAGCCTTAGGGGACACTTAGTCCTGGAGTTGAGTAGATGATTTTCTGTGCAAGAAGATCCAGCTATTCAATATCTCATCAAGATTTGGGAAAGGGTGAGTTATAAGAGAAAGTGTAAGTGACCACTGTAGACTTGATATCTGGAAAGCAAAGAGGGATACGGACACGGACATGGAAGCTGCAGGTATATTTGGGTGAACTACAAATGATGAATTATAACAGGTGTTTGTTATTTTATGGATGTGTACATTTGAACAGAAGCCAGCATGCTCAAATGCAACTATATGGAGAAAAGACTCCATTGCTCTTAAAATGATTTAATAATAATAAAAAGTAAAAAAAAAAATTTAAGCTTCTTAGAAGTCACAGCATTCTAAGTAAAGAACAGAAAAAAGATAGTTCTGAATTAATTTGCTTCTTATTCAAACAAACAAGGCAATGTGTATTCCAATTATAATCCAATTATTTAGTAATTAATATAATTTTTAACTATTTGGATAAATAGAAGCTTGAAAATTAACTTTAGATATGGATTACTGTAAACATAAGATTGTGACTGTGTGATTCATACTATGACGGTTGTCTCATATATTTTGTTATAATTCATACAACATCAAATTGTATGTAAGAAAAAGCTATTTTAACCAAATGGGGCAATGAAAAGTGAAATGAACATTTTTGTGCTTATTCAGTTGTTAAATATCCTATCTTTATAGCATATGTGGACTTGCATCTTTTTAAGTGGATTTCAGAACATGCATTTTGTTTTAATTGTACTGTCTGTAAATCTGCAGAACTAATGAATTATTCAACAAAACTTATTTTATAATTATTGAGGTCACATATATAACCTTAATTTCTTTATTTTCAGTCTTAGCTGGACTTCATTAACAGAAGGATAACAGGAAAATCTCTAAATACTTAGAAATTAAACAGAACACTTTGAAGTAATTCATGAATAAAGGGAAATAGCATATAGTAACTGCTTCATCTTTGTTCATTGTCTAATTTCCATTAAAACAATAGCCTTAAGCGAACAAAAATACTTCTATTTTTCTTATCCTTATATTTAGTAGGTTTGCATAGTTTTGATATCAGTCTGCATAATGTTAGCCTTATGAGTTCAGAGTCGTGTTATTCTCTACTATTTTCGGAAAAAGATTTCGAAGACTTGATATTATTTCTTCCTAAACTGGTGGAATTCACCATATAATCCATACTCATCTGGGCCCTGAAGGTTACATTGGGAAGGTTTTTAACCATGAGTTCATTAAAAAAAACAAACAAAACAAACAAAAAAACTAATACATGTGGATAAATGTTTCTGTGTATTATTTGATGAGAGGAAAACTTAGAATTGGCTATTAGAGAACAAACATGTCAGAATAAAATACTACATGAATTTATCTGCAAGCGTGTGGTGCTAGCTTTTATTTCAAATTAAATATTACCTTGTTTGATATTCCAGAAACTGTACCGTTCCTCTAATTACACGTGAGTATATGATATTATACTACTAATTATACATTATTTATATTGAATGAAATGATAGAACTATCAGATGTTCTTTTGTAATTTATTTCTTCTGCCAGTAGGGAGAACGTAAGGCAATAAATTTCACAGTCAAACACATGAAATTTTTTGATAAATTAATTTACACCGTAGATTTGATTTTTTTACTCAGAATGAACATGCAATTTGAGCAACTCAAACATCAGTTGAAAATCTGAGAGCCCTGATGAGTTAGAATCTTCTGGAAGCCTTAAGTTTTAGAGACAGCCCAGGGACAACTGGAGAAGTTCAGGTCATTCTCCTCCCCTATCCTCCTCACACAGAGAGGGCCAGTGACTACGGAATTGCTGACACATGGAGCCACAGAGATCCTGGCTTTTAAGTCATAAACTAGCTTGAATACAATCTTTATTTCCTTGATCGATATAGTGACTTAGAATGTTGTAACTTCTAAGAAGCTTAAATTTTATAGCAATTAAAATTTTTCTCAGACCACATATACAAAGAAAGATAAACACTTCCACTTAAGATAAACCTGTTTGTTTTCTCTTTAAATTAGTTTACTTTCCAATGCAGTGATAGAAAATCAGCTCTGCAACATTTGAAATGCTTCATTAACCTCAATTAGACAAAGCAAGGGCTGCATAATAATTTTTTAAAAGAATTAGGAAATCTGTCGGTACAAACTTCAGCATGCCATTTAGCAGAAATGCTATCTATAGCGATGAAAAGTATCTTTTTATAGGGAGATGATTCAATGCTCAAAGGAAATTAGTTTTAGTAAGTGTAGTGTCCAGTGCTGCTAATGAGTGCTGTCTCCACATACAAGTAGAGTCATCACTGTCTCTGACTCTGATGATGGATTTCCTGGGAATATCTTGATTATTGGAGGACCTTGTTCCAACAATCCTGATTTAAGCATTCCCAGAGCAGATGCCGTTTTGGAAAAGTGAAAAAAGAAAGGAATAAGAGCAATTATTTCCAGCCGTTTTCTGCTTACAATAAATAATGCTTATGGAGTACATATATTTGTGAGATCATTTTCTAAATTATTTCTGATCTTATTTAAATATCAGAAAATTCTTTCGAGATTGTTAGACCTGCTTTTCTAATTCATAGTGGTAGAGACTGAGGATTAATGAGTTCAATGAGTTTGCTCATTGTCAAACAGCTAAGCAATGGAATCTACATTCAAACCCAAGATTATCTGAGTCCAGCACTTGATTCAGAAATGTATTTAAATATTTTTCATAATTCTCCAAAGGTTAATATCCACAGTTTTAAGGAAATAGAGGTTTAACAAGACTCTATAATTTATAAAATGAAAGTATAGTGTTTATTGGAAAAACTGGAATTAAATTCTAGTGTCTCTGTACTGTGCCATTCCACTCTTGAAAACTGTAATAGAAAATCTCAATGTATTAAAAAATAGAAAACATGAATACAGAAGCCTTTAAATAGAGAAAGAATCTCAAAAGCTAAAAGATTCCAGATAAATACATGCACTTTATTTTTTCAGTTTTTGGCTGGGCTGGGTTTGAACCCACCACCTCTAGTGTATGGGCCGGGCGCCCTCCTCCTTGAGCCACAGGCACCACCCTAAATAGATGCACTTGTAAAGATAGTTCTGTCCGTCCTCACATTTGTAAAGGATCAGTTCTTACTGAAGAGATCTATATTTCCCAAAACTCAGCCAACCAAATTCAAATTTCTCAATGTGTTTAGGTTACCTTCTTAATCTATTAGATTTATTTGATCTGAAGTTGGGATATCAAAGGGTAAACATACTGCATATAGTAACAGCAGCAGCAGCACAGAAAAACCTACTGTAATTTCTATAGGGTAGGCTTGGTATTTACTGCTTACGAGCATGAGCTCACTTAATCCTTACAGCAATGGTGTAATATGAAAACGATTCCCATTTTGTAGGTGAGGAAGCAAGCTTAAACTTGCTAATTAACACTTCCAAGTTCACGCAGCGAGGAAGTGGCACTGCTGGCTTCTGAGTACATGTTGTTGCACTATAATGTTCCCACTCTTAATTGTTGCAATACTTGTGTTTATATATTTAGCAAGAGCTCGGTGTACGGTTACACATAATTAATTTATTGAATATATTAGGTTGTATGTAATTGAATAGCTAGAAATATTTTAGTAGCATATAGAGAGAAAATAAACTGACTTTGAAATGACACGAAGACTCTTTAAGTTCATGGAATGGTGATAAATACCTTCTGCTACTCAATGGCTAATATTCATGCATTGTTAACAGGTGCAAAATCTGATTGAATGTTTTTATAAAATGTAAAAGTTGCACTACTATATGCTTAATACTGTTTCTTGAAAACATGGAATAAAAGGGACTCCTTCTTTAATACACTATTTTCACTTGATTTCTTTTATTTCCTGAATCCTCTGTTTTAAGCATATTAGTCTTCTTTTTAAAAGAAAATAATAAATGTCAAATAGTCTCCATATTTTTAGAAACTTCTAATAAGGATTTGTAGGGTAGTAAGGATGGCAAAATGCATTTAAAATTTAATAGCATATATATCCAACCCATCAACAGTGAAACTGAGGAGATGGGGTGTATTTCTGTACAGTGAAACTCATTTCTGATCCAATTATCTGCATTTCCTATGACTATTATATCTGTCAACCATGTTCATACAAAATTGCCGAAGGTCAATGCCTCTGATATTAAATTCTGTCAGACAGAGCCTGAGTTAAGTGACTTCAGAGGAATTGGACAGCTTGTGAATAGGCAAGGGTTGCTGTTCTGCCAATAGGAGTTGGTATTGAAGACTGAAGTAATGTCACTAGTCACCACTGAGTTAAGGTCATGTTCTAATGACAGTCCCCATGTCAATCAGAAAGGCCTCTCGTACAAGATACAGTGCATAGTAATCTAACCCAAGGGAACAGCAAATAATGGGTGTGTTTCTCAAGCAGGTCAACTCTCAAATAATGACGGAAATATTTATAGGCTGAAAGTGTCACATTCAGCAGAAAGATAATAGTTCTACAAAGCCTTCTCTTTTTATCATGAAGCCAGTTGCATTTATCAAGGTGGGTTTCTAACATGATTATTGCCATTAGTCTTTGAAATGGCATTTATACAGGCTAGCGTTCTTATACTATTTTGACATTTTGAAGGCCCCTAATCATTTTCCCTGATCTTATTAAACCCATGGCCCGGACAGCAATCTGATCTCTACCTTCACGGGGCATAAGATCTAGTGTTTTGTTTCTAACAGGCTTTAAACATATTAGGTAGTGTTTGCACTAAAACACATAAAAAGTGGCTTGAAGCTTAACCTTCCCGTGTTCTGCTTGAAAAGAAAGTCCTAGGCCAAAGAGTGCAGATTCAGCTAAGTGCTGAATTCTGTCACTGTACGTATGTCTAAGAGTAGGAAGGAAAGAGAAAGTTCCTTTATAATGAAAGGTGTAGCAAATGAGGACAAGGAGGTTCATCTTCAAAAGGATCATCTTCAAAACTTTTTCCCTGATATTGCTGGTTCCTGGGTATAAACTCATCTAGAGATATCAATTCTCTGTCTTGGATTCTAGTCCAAGCAATGGGATAAAATAGGAAGAAGCGAAAAACCCATCCAGACAGATCGCTCTAACATAGCTTTGTGGTTTTCTGTCTTACTGGGCATTCTTTTCTGTATAGGTGCTTTGTAGATGGAAAATGGTTGAGATCCACTTTTTCCCAACTTCTGTCCTATGGCCACATTGATAGCATGTAAAACAGACCTAAAAAACACATCACACTTCCTGCAATATGAATTAGAAACCAACTGTTCTTATATAAATGTAGGCAGTAAATTTTCTTTGACTTCTACAGTTATTTATCCAGATGCTTTTGTCTTAATTTAATTCAGCACCACAGGTGTCACAAATTCTTCTACATAGTCTACAGACACCAATCATTTCTTGGAAACAGGCACATCTCTCCCCAAGACCTTGGTAATATAACACATTTTGAGGGTTTCTAGATTGAATATTTGGCCATCTAACTTTTGCAGCTTCACGATGCAAGTTATGATTTCTTTCATTCACTTGTTGAAGCAATGTCTATGAGTGTTCGATAATGTGGCACAGATTTCTAACTCTATCCATGTACTGTTTAGCTTCTGTCTAAATGGTATATAGGCAGTCAATAAAGGCAGTCTCCAACTTACAAACAGATTGCGTTCCAAAGATACACTTGTCACTTGCTTATCTAGAAGTTAGAGTAAATTTTTCCATATAATCAATGTAATAACTTGTTTCTCAGTCAGATTTTCCCAATGCAAGTTCTATATCCTATGATCAATGATATTATAGTCTAGAAAAGAATGAAAAGGGGAGAGACCAATTTTGCCTGAGATCCCAATTTTGCTTAAGAAAAGTAAGTGGAATTTTGTAAACAGAAAACCGTGATTTGTTACTGTCCCTTTACTTTTTCCATCCCAGTTTCCTAAACCATCAGGGACATCTGCAGTCTTGGGCTTGCCCTCAATCAGCCCCTTCTCTTGCATTATGTCACCCTTTCCAATTTGATATTCTTGTTCTCCTTAATCATAACATTTTGCCTTTTAAAAACAATCTAGCTAAGAAGTTAATTAGTTTTAACAGCACTTTGAAGGGTCCTAGGTATATGCTACTTTAAAAAAGAGGCATGCCTACTCAGTCTTTTATGGTCTTCTACTTGGGATAGTACTGGCATAGTACTTAGCATGCACTCAGTAATGATCTGAATACATAATGGACATTATATGTCTATGTTTAATAATATGCATTAATCACATATAGTATCTATTCCCTGGTATTTTCTAGTATCTAATAACAGTAATGTTTTTACAGATGCTTACTTTAAATAGTGGCCTGACATTTTTAAAGAAATTTGGCAACTTCTTTAAGTAAAGGTGAATAACAAGCACCTACTAAGTCCTGGACACGTTTTATATGAATTCACTCAAGTTAAAGTAAAAGCCAAAGAGGCAAAAGATTCTACTTTTTAGATCAGGAAACTGGGGCTTCATGACTTTAACACTACCTCAAAGACGGCCACCATTAGGGTTCAAACCCAGTTATAGCTAGCTTCAACTCTGTACTCTCTCTGTTAACATAAGCAGAAAAATAAATGTTTTCATAACCAAAATTATGGTCAATATAGAAAAATAAAAATAAAGATTTAGCAAAATGTGGAAGAAGCATGTTGTTGATGATTTTTTCTTTTTTGTGCTCAAATCACTTAGGTCTTCAAATTTACTTGAATGTCTGCCCCTGTTCATCCCCTTTGCTCATTTTCACTATGTCTGAAAACCTTATTTTCCAGAAGGCTGGTGATTTCTGAGGATAGGTACTGCTCCACAGTCTCTCCCAGATCTGTGTCTAACTCCTCACCGTAGGCTTTAACTATGTTTTGAATGATCAATGAGTACTTTTAAAACCATCATATAAAAGATCACTATTTCTTAACTTGAAAAAAAGACTTGCCTTCATGAATCTAATTTTTCTCTTAATAATACATTTATCTATATTTGTATGTCTTTCCATGAGATGCCCTAAAAATTTTTCTTTCTTCTACCTTGATACCTATAAATACTAGTCAGAACCTTACATAAGTGGCAAAGCTATGACACTTGACAATAGAGACACCAACAACTTCATATTCTGTGTTCTTGAGTAAAAAATTCAAATTAATCAGAGGCAGTTTCTTTTCAGAGGCGGAAAAGTAGAAATTTAAGCAATTTTCTGATCATTTGTGTCAAGCAGGCAGCTAATCTGAATAGTTCATACACTTTAACAGGAAAGAATGAAGGGCTCTTACCCCAAATTATTCAACTCTTGTCTGAAATTATCCTGACAGTTGATTCTGAAAACATAGGTTGGGACATGGCTTCCTGGTCCTGAGTTACACGCAGGAATTAAGAACTTCATTCATCCTCTTCCCAGGAGAGCATCATAAACCTAGTAAGGCCGCATTGCCAAGGGTATTACTTTTCAAACAATTTGAGAAGAATTACACCAGTATTATTGGATTCCCTCTGATTTGGCTCTTGAATATGGAGGAACATTCTGATAAAAGAATGAATTGAAACACAAATTTAACCACAGAGTGTTCATAATTAAGCCAGTTGGTCTCTGTGACAATTTTAAACTCAAGGAAGTAATACATTACTTCCTAGTAATTTAGTTTGTGCAAATTCTTATACTGGATTAATTTAGGTCTGTGTGTGTTAAAGTACAGCATTAATAAAATGAAAATAGGGAGGTGGGGAGTCATGGTGTGTGACTCTCCTTTTGGGGGCAGAACACAATTATAAGAAGAACTTCACCCAACAAATGCAATCAATGTAACCTGGGTCTTTGTGCCCTCAATGAATCTCCAACAATAAAATAATAAAAATAGTTATAATAAAAAGAAAATGAAAATAATAAAGCTCATGATTTAATGTAGGTAAAAAGATAAAAGTCATATTTTAATTTCCCCTTCCTTGTTTTCAAAAATAACTTCAGTATTTTATCAGATTGGCTGGATTATGTTGCCAAATGTCAGGAGATTCAAATAGCAACAGTATCTGAATATTTTTACTCATATTACCTAATCGCATAGTTTGGCAGTTATGCTCAAAGACCTAACATCCCAGCAGTTGTAAGGATATACAGCAAATCCAAATGCACTGACTCTTAAACCTTCTACCTAGAAGTGAGTTACCTGTTTTAAGTCCCCAGTTTGTTATGCAGAGCGATCTTCATTACCACATCTAACTTCAGATCAGAGGGGCTGCCCTGGGAGGCAGATGGCAGAAATATCTGAGGATCCACAGCACTGATGTTTATTATGTTTCTTAGTTTCATGTGCCCTTTTCTCTCTGAGCAGCCTTAACTTGGAGATCTCAGACCCTCCCCTTAGTTTTGGAGTGGACATGAAGTGTTGCTTGATACAGTATCTTGAGCAAGTTACTAAACCTCTCTATGCTTCTGTTACCTTCATCTGTACTGTGAGGATAGTAGAGGTACCTGAACCTCAAATGTATGTTGTGAGTATTATGGAGAAAATACTTCTGAAGCTTCTTGGAACACTTAGAATACTTCTTAGAAGTATTTAGTAATGTGAGTGATGATTGGTGTGCTTTTTTCATCCCACACTCTAAAGGACTCTTCTAATGCAAAGGACATTGCTTCTGCTTCTCTCTCTTATGTTTTCTAGGCAGGTATATGGCTCAAATGTGTTTTAATCATTCAGCAGCAGCATCTTTATTTTCTTAATGGATCAAAACTTCTAATTGATATGATTATCATAATTTCTTTATAATTTGATCATTTTTGCTTTGTTTTGCGGCTATTCTGTCATGCATAGACTCATTCAGAATTATTATATATATTATATATATATATATTATTTTTTTGCAAATTACTTCTTTTACCAGAATGTGATGGCTTTTTAAAATCCTTGTTAATGATTTCAGTTTTCAGTATATTTTTCCTGACATTGTTAAAAAGCCACTATGTGATTTTAATTATCATTTGCTAGTGTATGCTTGTTTCCCTATCTACTTTAAACCTGGATTTTTATGTCTTATGAATCCCTCTTTTAAATACTTAGATGTTGTTGTGAGCTTCTGCTCTAAAACAGATGTACCTATTTTGGTTATTGATATGTTTGGAAGTCTTTTGATCAGTGTTAGGTTTGAACAGTGACGGACTCATTTTGAGAAGCTGAAATAATTACTTATTTTTTTTGAAATAATTACTTATTGAAGAATGAAGGAAAAGATTTTGTTTTGTCAGTTTATCATTTCTTTTCTTTTCATCTGTTTTACCCTTCATTTCTACATACTTTTTATAAATTGGACATTTAAAAATAACTCTTTCATGCTAAGTGATTTTTATTCAAAATATATTATTTTAAAGGTTACTTTAAACTTTAACATATAATATAGATAGGCTAAGAAATTCTAGCTTTATTAAGCACTTTTACAACCTTGCAAAAAAAAGGTGTGGACATTATGATAATTTTTGTATAATTTACAGTAGTACTTGGTATGCTCTTCTTGTGTCTTCCCACCTTCATAATAGCCAAACTCAATAATAATTGCTATTATTCTCACATCCATTCTTTTACAGCTTTTATCAGTATCTATTAACTTTTTCTTTCACTATTCCTTCTTTTCTCCACCTCCATTGCTGAACTTGCTTTCTCCTATCCTCGTTTATTCTGTTTAGTAAATGCTGGTGAGTTTTGTTTTCCTGAGAATGGTACATTTTACCTAATGATTGACTGGTGGACAGGCTAAATGTAGAATTTAAACTTGATGATCAATTTTACCTCTTTGATATGAAATTTTATTTGATTATGTTCTGATACCTATTCAGGTTGAGGAAAGAGCTTTTAGTTTAATTGGTCTTTCTTTGGAGGCAACCTACTTTTGGAGGCACTCTACTTTTTTATAAATTATTTTTTTATTTCAGTATATATGTATAAGTTTTTATAAATATAAACACCATATAAATCACACCTCTATAAGATATGGAGTAGTTTCACCACTTCCAAAAGCTCTTTCCTTCTTTCCTACCTTTTCCCATTACCTACACCCTACAGAGGCAGCAGCTATTATGTTGGTTTGGTTTAATTATCCTTATATTTGAATTTCATATATATGAAATCATAAAATATTTTATGTATCTGGTACCAAGATAAATATTTATGGATATATAGATATGTTTATTGACATCCATAAATGTAGATATCTATAAATATGATATCTATAAATAGATCTATATAGGTATGTACCTCTATATGTAGATATAATATACTGGCATGTAAGTGTTAGCTATGTTGCAATGTGTGTCAGTAATTTGTTTGAATTTATAGTGCATGGTATTTTATTTCACTATTACACCATATTTTATCCTGTCCTCTATTGATAAACATTTGGGATATTTCCTCTTTAGGGTTATTATGAATAAAGTTGCTATAAAAATATTGTGTAACTCTGTGGAGACACATTATTTCATTTTTCTTGATTAAATAGCTGAGAATGAAATTACTAAGGTAAATCTCATTTTTATATGCAAGTAACAAAAAAGTGATTTTAAAATTGTGTTTATGATTTAACAATAGACAAAATAATTAACAATAATTTAACATATTAGGTATAAGATAATTACATAAAAACCACCCAACTGGGGAGATGAGTAGTAATTGATTTTTTGGTATGGGGTTTCCTGTTGAGGAGATGAAAATGTTATTAGACTGGGTTACAATGATGGTTGGACAATATGGTGAATATACTATTAATAAATGTCATTAAATAATTCATCTGAACATGATTATACAAATTTCACCTCAAAAAAAAAAATTAAAACTACAAAAGATATCCAGGAGAAACTAAAGAAAATAGACATAGGGACTTTTGTTTGAGTTAAATAAGTAAATATAAATAACTGGTGCACAAGATTGCTTTGCTTTAAAAAATAACTTAATACATGATGACTAATTTTAATATTATTTTAAAAATGGAATCAAGTTATACTCTCTATTACTTTTTTGATATTGAAAAAATTACTTATTCTCTATAAATTTCGATGTCTTCATTCACAAAGCACATCACCTAATAGTACTGTCATCATCATAACAATTAATATTATTAATTATAGGTTTACTGCAGATCACTGGGAAGTAACCTATCATCATCATAACAATTAAGATTATTATGCCTGCTTAGCCCCAAATTTCCTCATTCATAAAATGGAACCAATTAAAATGTTGAAATTCA
>NW_003852490.1:5783534-5829354 GCF_000181295.1 Otolemur garnettii
TAATACTTTTATATACTTTATATATTTACTATCTTCTGAAATACTTTGGACAAACAGATATGTATCTATTATAAATCATATTTTAAAACCATCTCCCCACAGTCACTGTTTTACATATTATAATTTCTGTATTTAATTTAAAGTATTTTTTATACTTAAAAAATTATTTTAAATTGTTATGGGAATGAATAGTTATGTATCTTTATAGAGTGCGTGTAATGTTTTGACACAGGTGTACAATGTGAATTAATCAAATCAGGGCAATTCATCAGTCACCTGAGTCATTTATTATTTCTTTTGTGTTAGGGACATTCTGATTCCTCTCTTTTAGTTATTTTAAAGCATATTCTAGCTTGTTGTTAATTATAGTCACTTTGTTGTGGTATCAAATACCTTTCAGTGTATCTATCTATCTATATTTTTGCACTCATTAACCATCCTTATTTTATTTTCCCCTCCCCAGTACGTTTCCTAACCTCTGGTAACCACCTTTCTACTCTTTGTCTCCATGAGATCCACTGTTTTTAATGTTTAGTGTCCACCTATGAGTGAGAATCTGTGAGATTTCTGTGCTGGCTTTTTTCACCCACCATAATATTCTCCAGTTACTTCCATGTTGTTGCATGCGGCAGGATTTCATTCTTTTTTATAGCTGTATAAATTCTGTTGTGTATATATACAACAATTTCTTTATCCATTCATCCTTTGATTTAGGTTGACTCCAGTTACCTTTTTGATAATCCAAATTCCCTTCTTTTGGGTACATACCCAGCAGAGGGATTGCTGGGTCCTATGTTAGTTCTAGTTTTATTCGTCTGAGGAAATTCCATACTGTTTTCCTTTTAGTAGTTGCCCTAATTTACATTCCCACCAACAGACTCCAAGTGTTCCCCTTTCTCCACATCCTCTTCAGCATTTGTTACTGCCTGTCTCTTTGACGAAATCCTTTTTTAACTTGTGTGAGGTAATATCTCACTGTATTTTTGACTTGCATTTCACCGATGACTAACAATGTTGAGTACTTTTCCATATACCTATTGTCTATCTCTATCTCTTCTTCTGAAAAAAGTCTGTTCAGATCCTTTGCCCATTTTTTAACCAGACTATTTGGTTTTCGTCCTATCGAGTTGTTAGACCTCTTTATATGCTGTAGTTATTCATCCTTTGTCAGATGGGTAGTTTGTAAATATTCCCTCTCCTTCTGTAGGTTCTCTCTCTTCTTTCGCCAATTGTTTCCTTCACTGTGCAGGTTCTGAGCTTGATATGATGATTCCATTTGTCCAATTTTTCTTTCTTTGCCTGTGTTATGACTGTATCACGCAAGATGTCATTGTCCATACTAATGTCCTGAAGCATTTCCTCAGTGTTTTCTGCTAGTAGTTTCATACACAGCGCTTCATTCACAAATGGAATCAATTTTATTCTAATGCTAAAAGGCAACAAGACATCAATAAAATTCATAACAAAATGTTGGATTTATATTACTGAACTATCAATTGCAACATCTCATATTTATGATTACAATGCCAAGGCCTGTAACACACTATGAATTAAAAATAAGTCTTGAAAAAGTTCTACCATGAAGCTGATGAGGCATATGTCTTCAGAACCATGCTACTCACTTCAGTATATTGTGTCACTGACTGCTAATCTTGACTTGGTTAACATTCCAAAAATGAATGTTTACCTTAAATAAAAGGTTAGCATTCTCTACACCATTCTAATCTTTTTGCCATATCTGGAGGTTTTTGTAATTAGCAATTTTTTTTAGAGTCAGAGTCTCACTCCATTGTCCTCAGTAGAGTGCTGTTGCATCACAGCTCACAGCAACCTCAAACTCTTGAGCTTAAGTGATTCTCTTGCCTTAGCCTCCTGAGTATCTGGGACTGCACGCACCCGCTATAATGCCTGGCTATTTTTTGGTTGCAGTTGACATTGTTGTTTAGCCGGCCCCAGCTAGGCATGAACCCACCAGCCTTGGTGTATGTGACTGGCGCCCTACTCACTGAGCTACAGGTGCTGAGCCTGTAATGAGCAATTATTAATAGAAATTTTCATGGCATATTTATCTCATTGAGTTTTAAATGCTCCTGTGTTTTCATCTTACAATTATTATTATTTCTTTCCTACAGTACTTATAGTTTATTTGCATTTGTCTTTTTATGTGAGATTAAAAGAAGTTTTGCATACAACCTGTCCATAACTGAACAAAATTTAGTGGTTATATCAATGAAACATAAATCTTTGATAATGTTATATGAAAAATAACCATTACTAACAAAGTCTGTAAGATCTCAATAGAGCTAGGATTTTGGTAAATTGAACACATAGTGTTTGTTACTTTGCTAATTCATCAGCACAGGGGTTATATGGAATCTATGCTGAGAGGAAAGCGTAAGATGGATGTATTGGTTTCAAATCACTAGCCTAAGATCTTGCTGTGTAATAACTTTACAAATTCATCTCTGTAAAAGTGGAGACAGTTTTAGAGTTAAAGGCCACATTGAATCACCAAATCCTCAGGTATTTCATTCTCCTTCATAAAATGAATAAAACATATAATAACTAAAGATCCTTTAAACAATGTGTATCTGATTAATTTAGTTCTCTAACTCTAAGATTTCAAGGAGGTTACAAGTTTTTGCAGAAGTGGTAAGCTACGATAAGATTGAAAATACCCAAAATGGTATCCTTGGATTATACATTTTAAAGAAATTTCTAGAAGTCAAAACATAACATCCTATTGACTGCTTAATAAGTGCAGAAAACCTTCGAAAAAACAAGATGTTAAAAAAAATCTGTAGCAAATGTGAACTTTATTTTCTTTGGAGACCCTAAACCAGAATATGGCCCCACACAGCATCATAAAGAGCATTTTGTTGCAACCTAATTTTTCACTGTAGGCAGATAGATTCACTACTTGAAGTACATCTGGGTTGTTTTAGGTTTTGGCAATTGTAACTAAAGCTCTTACGAACATTGACATGCAGAATTTTGTGTGGATGAAGGCTTCATTTTCCTTGGGTAAATACTCAGGAATAAGACTGCCTGGTAGTATGCGAAGTTTATAAACAACTTTATAAACAAATCTAGACTGTTTCCCAAAGTTGCAATTTATTTTTATTCTCACCATTAATGTTTGAAAATGCCAGTTGCTCCACAAGCTCTCCAGCATTTTCTGTGTGTCTAGCAGATGTGTAGTGATGTCTCATTGTTTTTGATAAATTTGCAGTTACCTAATGGAAAATGAGGTTAGACCTTTTTTAATACGCTTAATTGCGATTTGTATATCTTTTTGGTGAAGTAGCTGCTCCCATTTTGCCCCCTTGAGTTTTTTGTTAGCCTGTTATTCAGTTTTGAGAGTTTTTTAGAATTATGAATACCACCAGTACTTTATCAGATATGTGTTTTAAGTGTTTTGTTCTATTATATCAATGGTCTTTTCATTTCCTAGTGAGGTTTTACAAAAAACAGAAAATTTATTTTTTATTAGATCCAGTATCTAATTCTTTCTTTTAATTGTTTCTGCTTTTGTTTCCTATATATGAAAACTTTGCTTGTAAAAAAGTAAAAAGCAAAAAAATGCTCAGAAATGTATTTTAGATTTAATATCTATTCTGAGAAAATGTTTCTTTTGTAAATGATACAAAGTACATGTCACATTTACTTTTTCTGTACATTTACTTTTTATGTAGTAATAAATATAGTTGTCCAGTTGTTTCAGTGCTATTTACTTGTCTCAGAAATTTTATCAAATACACATGTGGTCTATTTCTGAATTTTCATTGACCTATGCATCTATTCTTTTCTTAAGGCCACCTGTATGACAAAGAAATTTTAAGGTAAAAAATTAGGTCAAGGGCCGTGCCTGTGGCTCAAAAGGGTAGGGCGCCGGCCCCACATGCTGGAGGTGGTGGGTTCAAACCCAGCCCAGCCATTAAAATAAATAAATAAATAAAAATTAGGTCAAATGAATTTTTCAAATTTATTTCCTTTCTATTCTTTGTTCTTTATTTTCCACATAATTTTAGGATCATCTCTATGCTCCCCCTGCACCCACACATATACAAACACAAAGTCTACTTGTTTGGATTTATATATTGACTCTATAAAAGAATTTGGAAATAAGTGACTTCACAAAAATGTTAAGTCTTTCAATCCACTAAAATGGCATAGTTTATTTTTTTGTTTCATTTGGTCCATTTTTAATAAAAATCTAGAACATTTTGTAAAATTTTTATTTCGGTTTGTAAATGATTCTTTTTAAAAATCTTTCAATAGTCTTTGTTAACATGTCAAAATATAATTAATATTTATATATGATCACTGTACTTGCTAAAGTCATTTGTTACTTGTAATAGCCTTTTGTAGAATTTTAAGAAAATCCTATAGAAACAAGTATCTCTCTTGAGAAGAGAATTATTTTTTCTTTACCACATGACTAGATCTCTCATATGATGTTGAATAACAGTACTGTAATCTGACCAAGTTTGTTTTTTCCTTATATTAGGTTAATAACATTTTTCTTTCACCATTAGTTATGATACCAGCTGTACATTATTTTATTATTATTATTATTATTATACTAATCAGGTTTAAAATCCATCCTTAGTTTATAATTTTACTTAGAATTTTTAATCATGAATACTTGTTGAATACCGTCGATTGTTTTTTGTGGATCTACTTACGTGGACATATGAGATTCCTTCTTAATCTGTAAATATCAAACTTCACACAGATTAAGTTCTGAATGTTAAAGATCCTTGCACTCACAGTAGAAACCCCAGTTGGTCATGACTTATTAACTTTTCAAACATTTATGGCCTGTATTGAACATTTTTTTTATTTTTTGCCTAGATATGTAGAACTTAAGCTTTTCTTTTTTTAAATTCTAAAATATTTGTTAAGTTTTTGTATCAGGATGATACTGACTTCTTAAGATATACTGAAAGCTATAATCTTCAATATAATTTTATGGAAGAGTTTTTGAAAAAAATAGCATTTTTCCTCCTTAAATGT
Organism: Otolemur garnettii; assembly: GCF_000181295.1. NCBI lineage: Eukaryota > Metazoa > Chordata > Mammalia > Primates > Galagidae > Otolemur > Otolemur garnettii. The sequence goes on from NW_003852490.1 coordinate 5,788,554, forward strand.
TTAACAGAATTTCCCTCTGAAAACTTTTCCCTGATTTTTTTTTTTTTTTGATTGGGAGATTTTTAACTAAAACTTATTACCTTAAAAATTATGTGATTGTTCTGATATCCTTTTAGTTTCCAATGAATTTTGAAAATTTGTTTTTCATGTAATTTAGTCATTTTAAATAAAATGATAAATGTATTGGTTCAAAGTTTTTGATATGCCCTCATTTTCCTGTTAATGTTTGTAGAATCTGTAAAAATGTCTCCTCTGTTATTCTGCTAGTATTCATTTGAATATTTCCACATTTTTCATGATTAGAATGGCTAGATATTTATTAGATTATTTATTTTTTCCTATTTTGGTTGTTAATTTCACTGATTTATTTTTATATTTATTATTTCATTTCTTATGCTGAATTGTTTTAATTTGGTATTTTTTTCTAGTTTGTGAATGTGGACCTTAAGTCATTATTTGAGATCATTACGTGCTATAAATTCCATTTTACCTGAAATCCCCAAATTTTGTTATGGAGTGATTTCAATATCATTTAATTCAAGATGTTGTCTAATTTTTCAGTGACTTTCTCTTTGACTTTTGGGTTACTAATAAGTAGGTTTTTTAATTTCTAAATACTTTGAGCATTTACAGATATCACTATGATTGATTTCCAACTCTGATGAAAGAACGTGATGAAAGAACATACTCTGTATGATTCCATCTGCTTTTTTGAAGTTACTCTCCTTTAATGGTCCAGAATATATTGTGTCTTGTTGAGTGTGCCATGTGCATGTCAAGAAAATATAAATGTTACAGTTACTGAAGTGGTTTTTATATTTTTATTTACTTTCACTAACTAAATAGTGAGCGTGGTCGTGTTCTTCAGATTCTCCATATCTTTACTTACCACCTTTCTAGCTGTTTTACTAATTACTGACAAGTGAGAGTTGAAATCCTTAGGTATAATTGCATATTTGGCCATTTATTCTTTCCATTTATTGGGTTTTGCTTTATGTATTTTGAGGCTTGTTCCAAAAACCTATCTATTATAGATATGTCTTCTTTGTGAATTGACTTTTTTATATAAGTAAATTCTTAATTATCTATACTAGATTTCATTTTTATAATTTTAGTCTGTTAATTATAAAGTCACTTCAGCTTTAGTTTGATTATTGTTCTCATAGTATATCCTATTTCCATCTTTTTATTTTTAACTTATTTATATCTGCGTATTTAAGTACATTTCTGGCAAAGAACATATAATTAGATCTTGCCTTTTTAGGCTTTTTCTTTTCTCATGGTTCATTTATTATTATTCTATTTAATCTCTACTATTGCCTTATTTTACACCTCATTTTTTACTTCTCAGGGGATTACTTAGAGTTATGATGTATCATTTATCTTAGTCTACCTTCAGGTAATATACACTTCATGATTTATGTAATAACCTTAAATGTATTCGATTCTTCCTTTCAATCCTTCTGGCTATTGTGGCCAGAATCTCTCTTCTGCAGAGTCCTAGGTGTCAGAGATTTGAGGCCTGAATTCATGGACCACAGGAGTAAGTGAAAGAACTAATTTTATTGAAAGATAAAGGTAAAGAAAAAGAACCTTCTACTTGCAGAAGGGGGCTTCTGGAGTGGGTAGCTCATCTGAGCCTTCTATGTAGGGGTTTATATAATGTTTTCCCCACCCTGTGGCAGGGATTTTGGAAAGATGGGATGTCACAACCATTCATCTATAGGGGCTTGAGGGCAGGAGTTAATTTTAAAATTGCCCTTGTATAAAGATGTGGTCTCATTTAGTGTGGCCACTACTTGAGAATGGCAATGTCTTGGTCAGGGGGAGTTCTCTGTTCTAGGTGTTATGTCTTAGGTAGGATAGAGAACATGGGGACAGAGAACATGATTGAGATTACTTATGTCTAGAAAAATGGGGATCTCTTTTCATCCCTGATTGTGGGAAAACTGTTATCACTATGATTGCCATATATTTTGCATACATATGTTACTATTTTGGGGTGTGACAGTAAATTATCTTTTAGGGTAATAACAATATATTGATATCCATATTGGGTTTTATTATTTCTGGTTATCATTTCTTTGTGGAGATTCAGATTTTGAACTGATATTATTTTCTACTCTTCAAAAAACAATCATAATTATACAAGTCTGTAGGCAATAAATTTCATCTCTTAATTTAGTCTTTAAACAAGTGTTTGTTTTCCCTTAATTTTAAACTATATTTTTACTGAGTTTAGAATTTGGAATTAACAGCTTTTCCTTTCATATTTTAAAAAGTACCATTCTATTTTCTGGTCTTTTTCACATTTTGAAACAAGAAATACTCTGTAATTCTTATCTTAGTTATTTTTTATACTTCCATTTCTTCTTTGTCAGCATTTGAAATAGTTCTTCTTTGTGGCATTTTAAATAAGAAATATCCATATGCATTTTTTTTTCCTTTTTGGTGTTGTTGAATTTTCTTGGTTCAGAGGTTTTATGGTTTTCATTATTTCAGAAAACTCCTGCCTATTATGCTTGTCTGCCCCATTCTGTCTCTGTCCTTCCTCATAAGCTCCAATTATTCTTACATCCAGACATTTGATATCTTAGCACTATTCTTAGATCTTGAATTCTGTTTTTTTTTTAATATATTTTGGGGCTTTTTAGTTTTAATATTATTGATTATGTTTGTCTTATTTTCAAGTTCACTGCTTTTCTCCATTTTAAGTATACCGATGCATCTGCCAGAGAAATTCTTCATCTTTGATATCAACCTTTTATATTTCTAGCATTTCTATTTGACTTTTTTTTCCATCTAACTTCTGGAAATGTCTGTTTACTCATACAAATAATTTAGCATTTCCACTAAATCATTTAACATTTTGTACCCTAATTATCTTAAAATTCCTGTCTTATATTTCTAACATCTTGGCTGTCTGTAAGCATGACTCTGTTGATCACTTTCTCTTTTGATAATAGATTATTTTCATTATTTTTATTCATGTATCTTTAATTTTTTATGGAACATTTAATATCATTTGTAGAACAATGTAGGCTAAGAGTACACAGTATTCATATTAGGTCATAAAAATATATCATTTTCTGTCAGGCCATTATTTAAGGTTATCTGATCAGAATTTGAGGTAAGTTTGAATGTTGTTGTTTACATGGTTATAGTTAGAACATATTTACATTTAATCCTAATTTTAAAAACTAAATCTACATTAGCCATTGAAATTATATTTTAGAGAGTTTTCTTTCAAAGATAAAGGTTTTGTTTTCTTCTACTGGTTGAAATTTGGATTTTGTGGCTAGAGTCTTTTAGCAATTATCTCAATCCTGAAGACCAATGAAATATTTAGGAATTAGTTGGAAGAGTGTAGACAGAGAAAGTGTGTGAGTGTATGTGCATATGTGCGTGTGTGTTTTTATTCATAACATTTAGAAATCCTATATAATCTTCATATCATTAAATTAGAAAAATTAAATAACTTAAGTAAATTTTTTCTAGAGAAGAGGTCGTTATTGACTATTCTCCTTCCTATTATTAGAATTTGTCACTGATGAATGACAAATTCATTAGCCTTCTGATTATCTTGATTTTCTGTGAAATGCACTTTAAACTTAAGTTGTTCACTTTTTTTGGTATATCAGTTTGTTTTGTTTCTGAATTTATGTTTTGAATTTCTATGCCTTTTAAGCAATCTTTTCTTTTTTAATGAATGAAATATATTCCCATATGGTAAAAGCTATCAGTTTCCCCTGTCACTTCAAACCTCTGATGTTTATTTTTGGTTTGATAAGTATTTTTACTCTTGTGAGAATGGAAATGTTGACCTCAAAGGCTTTTCTATATTTGAATGGAAACTGAACATACTTTTTTTTTTATTTATGGCAGAATGATTCAGCATGATAAAAATTAATAGAAGAGGAAAATGTATACAGGAAAGACAAATGCACGATGATCAAAAGGTAGTAAGTACAGCCATGCCATTATCAGATAATAAGCACTAATACCTGCCCCAAAAGATATAAGGAAAAATTATCATTATAGGTGAAATTTGCTAAATCCATGATCATTCACAAACACTTTTAGTAGACTCATTTAAACTGATAGTTAAAAAATTAGTAAACAAAAAAATAAAATTAGAGCTGTATTATAAAATTTCTTGATCTTTTTACTAGTTAGAGGATCCTATACCCAATGATTCTAAAAGAAACTATAAAGCACATATGAAATACTTTTTTTTCTTTGCAGTTTTTAGCCGGGGCTGAGTTTGAACCCACCACCTCCAGCATATGGGGCTGGCATCCTACTCCTTTGAGCCACGGGTGCCACCCTGAAATACTTTTTTTAAAATGACCTTATTTATGACAGGAAACTTCAACTAAGACAATAGTATAAATGTCTTACAGGCCACATTGAAATGAATAAAAGTATGTTTGTGAGCATGCAGAAGCCATTCTTCTGTGGAGAATTTTACAATACTTTCCCAAATCTTTTCACCTCTTCACTTTTTAACACACTGAGACAGTTTATGAGTAAAGAGTTGACAGGGGGCCTGATTAAACTGGCTCACTCATGTCATTGTTTGTCAAGGACTTTCCTGTCAAAAGGAAAAAAGGTGGTGCTTTTATGGGACAGACTTTTAGCAGGGATGAGGTATGTTGCTTTAATGCTGCAATACCTCCTTTCTCTCAGAAATAACTAAAGGCACAAATTCAATGGCTTCTTCTCTCACCTTTTAGGTCTTTTCTTGTGATGGCAAAGTGTCAACAAGTGTGATTGTTCACGACAATGTAGAATGATGGTCAGTCATTACTAGACAAGTGAAAAGAGCATTGGTTTAGAAAGTACCCACTAAGAGGAGATATTAAGACTCAGAAATCCCTCCCTTCCTTTTAGCTATCTCTTCCTCAGAATCGAGAGGCCCCGTTAGTGGCCTGAGACCTGAGGGTGCCTTGGAGTTTAGGGGGATGGAGACTCTCCTTCTGCTTTTTTGTGCCGCTCCCACCAGGGGGCTTAAATAAGAAGCTTCGTCTCTCTTTTGTAGCCAGGGCCAAGCTCTTTTGTCATTTGTAATGATGGGGAATGATGGACAGCTCCTATTCTATAGTTTGTGTCCACAGACGTAAACTGGCTTGGTGGTTTTAGTCCATTTGACAGTTAACTCGGCTCACAACTTTATGAAGCAGTTTTTTGGCTGACATTGGTATTTTCTTATTGACTTGACGCTTCAAGTCAGTCAAGAGAGCCAAATTGATTTGGGTGAATCTTCCCTGTGGCCTAAGGACTCATGCTTTTTCCAAAAGGCACATAAACTTCTTTAGAGGCAAATATTCTCTTAGACTGCATAGACTAAGTGAAGTTTTCTGTGTAAAAGGGATATGTTATGAGAGACTGTCATCCATGACCTCTGTCTCATAGCATTGTGGTTTTATACCAAGCCAACATGACGGAGACCTGCACATTAACTATGCACTATTTAATTAATTTAATTAACCAATGTAATTCTGGAAACTTGCTTCCTAATATCACACATCTAGTATAAATTATTACAGAGATTATGAATGTCTTTATTCTGTATTTGTATGGTACTATTTGGAATATACTTGGGACATGTTAAAATGTATCTAAGTTTCATATATAGAAAAACAGCTATAGAAAGTAATTCATTAACAGGAGGTATGCTATATTATATTTTGAAAAAATTAAAGTGAAAAATGCTCAAACTATGCATTTGAAGAGGATTCCATAAATTTAGGAAACTATGGAAAATGCAATTATGAATGTATTATAGTGCTAATTAAAAATTACTTTAATTTTTGTAATATATGATCTCCTGAAAATACTTTGATGATAAAATTTAGGATTTAATGATAATAAAATTGATTGAGTAACTTAAACTAAATGTGAGAGAGATGAGAGATCCTGGGGAAATAGATAAATGAGAGCATATGAGTTTAAGAAAGAAAATGAGGTACCTCCATCAAACAACTTAAAAGTTAGAGAGAAGGTAAAGATGTTGCTAGGATTCCAAATTAGCAAATTGAGGGATGCCATCTGTCCTGGAGTTTGAAGCACCTTGGGGAAGACGCACCAAGATATGGAAAGATTGCTCAAGGCACTGTCTGAAATACCCAGGAACAATGGCCAGGCAATGTCCTTATCACTTGTCTACCTCAAGGAATTGTTGGGGTACACCCTGACATGCTGAGTAGATCCTTCTAGAAACTGGACCAGTTTGTAGACCTAGCCTGGTGCAGTGTGCGGAAACATTGCCAGAGTCTTGCCCCCACTATAGCAGAGACCCACAAAATTTTCTAGTTTAATCTCATGTTTTATGGATGAGAAAATTGAGCCCTGGGGGTGGGGGTGGGGTGGAAGAGTTGAGTTGGGATGACATCACTACCAGTAAAGGCATAGGTGATTAGTTAGGTGATGTGTGTCCCCAAAGGTCTTCAAAAATTTTTGTATTAGTTTTCACAGAAAGTTATATAAAATCCCCTGCTTTCATCACTAATTGTTCTTTTCTTTACTATTAATCTGAACATTATGGAATTACCTTGAGTCTTCTGAAATTTCTAGGACTATTAGTTTAAAAATTGTCAGAATTATTCAAAACCTTATTTAGTTATATAATAATTAGGAGAAAAAGTTTTAAAATTCTGAGAAAATGATTCAGTGACGATTTCATGGGGTCATACAGTTCAGGACATAGTAATGAAACTCAAAGGCCTAACAATTCCTAGAGCAATAAGGAAGGAATCTGAAATATTGCTAATCCTGAAGAATCAAAGAATAGAAATTTTAAAGAACAAAATTGTCACCCCTAAAGGAAATAGGTCATTATATCTCTGAGATTCATTTTATTATTAAACTTTAAGAATTCCCTAACCCAGTTTTGTGGTATTTGGCTGAGAACTGTAGATATATTCTTCTCCAGGAAGTGGAATTCACATTTCTATCAATGAGTTCTACAGGTGTGGTAGCATTTTAGGCATCCACAACACTCTTATGGCTCAAAGAGAAATTATAGCTGAGTAACACACCCAGATTTTGCATAAACTCTTGCTAATTAAAGTCTCTTTCTCTCACAAGTTTTCAGTTATTTTATTTAATTTGTTGACAATGGGTTTAACTTATTTTTTATTAAATTTCTTCTTTTTTTTCAGCAGCAATTCAACCCTCAAATTAACATGATTTCTTGAATTTGTTAATGAAATCTTGAACCCTTTAGTCAACCGAATTGACTCCCTTGTGCCCAAGGTTTTCCCTGGAGAAACCTTAAAGCTGAGTTGCTGGTCATGAGGAGAAGGGAGGTCAGACAGACTTTGTCATGCCCACTCCCCTTTTTTGGAGTTACTCTTTGTAACAATCAGATAACAAATTATTAATAGGACCTAAAGCTATGTAAGAGAAAGATTAATCCACACTAGCCAACCATCAGGGTATGTAGCATATTACTTAAGTCTTCTAAGTATCTCATGGCTTATCTCTGATTAATAGACTTTCTTAAAATATTCCAATATTTCATACTAAGCTTCATTTCTTTAATGAATTACAAATCAATGAATCTTTAAACCCACCTATAATCTGTAAGCCACTGCTTAGAGATGTTCTGCCTTTTCAGGACAAACCAATATCCACATATTGACTTAAGCTTTTATGTCTCACTCCTGTCTCCATTAATGTATAAAATCGAACTATCACCCAGTCTCTCAGGCACATCATCTCAGATTCTTCTGATGCCATGTGGTCCAGGCTGGTCACACACATTTGACTCAGTACAACCCTTTTTAAATTATTTTGCAGAGTTTGTTTTTTGTTTGTTTTTATTTTTTTTTTTCTGTTAACAGCCCCCATGCATAACCATGAACTATATAGTTGACTAGATTGTATGACCAAAGAGAGAGAGGGCACATTCACACATGTCCTGGTTTGCACACGGATGTATACATATTACTTTTATGGTCTTCTGCTAGATGTATAAAGGGTTGGTATTATAAGCATCTCATTTTCAATATGGTTATATGGGCCAGGATTATACTTCGGTGAAATTTGCCAATGTAGTCCCTGATTAGGTGGCTATTAAAATTTGTCTTTCCCTATGCCCGTGCTGAATTCACCTGACAGTTTGGGGATAGGAGGGAGGGAGGAGAAGAAAAGAAGGAAGGAAGGAAAGAGTAGGAGAAGACATTTTTAAATGTCCTTTGTGTATACAGGTTAGACATTAAGACAACATGGAATATGTCAATGCCAGAAATCATTGTAGAGTTTCAATCAAGTGATAGTCAGAGTGGACCCTGTAGGTTTTCTTAACCAAGAGGATGTGGAAAATGAAAGAAGGGGTTATTATTTTTCTGCATTTGGAAAATTGGTTGCATAAAAGTTACTCACCTGGATAGGGACACAACAAGAACAGTTGATTGTAGGATGTAGTAAGTTCAATTTTCAACATGTGTAAGTTATAGATTTGGTTACAGAATTGAATAAAATTGTCTTTCAGTCTATAGAATATGTGATGACAACTTAGAATGGAGTATGGGAGTTGATATAGATTTAAGCGTTATCATCAATGTCAAGGGAGAATAATGAGTTTCTCTTTGCAGAGAGATGACTTCCAGAATGCTCTTCCCTCATGCCTCTCCTTACTTACATCTGAGTATTTGAAAGGAAAAATAGTGTGTGAAATTTTGATTCTCCTGTGTGCATTTCATCTTGTCTACAGAGATCATGTGCTCTTGGATACTTGTTTCCCCCGCTATACGTGTGCTATGGAGAAAAATCATGTTTCCACAGAGCAAACCACAGTGTTTCTTTGCCACTGATGAATGGCACAACATCTATTACACTACATATTAGGGTTCATTGTTTAGAATTCCATATATCTGAATATATAGGCAACAAATTCTTTGGCTTTTTAATAGTATGAGATTTTTTTTTTTCTATTTACTTAAGTGTCTGTCTTTTTTTTCTTTATGTGGTCAGAAATCAGTTGGGGAAAAAGAGTCATTCATTGGGTCCCTCTAGGGATCCAACCTGCTTGTAGGTAGCAGCCACAGCTGTTGGTATGAATTAAGGGAAAACTTCCTGAAGAAGTGAGACTTAAAGAGAAGAAAAGTTGGGAAGTTGAAGTGAGGAGAAGTGAGTTAGGTTGAAGAAAAAGAAGAGGACCTAATGCTGAAAGAAACTAATATTGAAAAAGTCAGGACAACAGTATTATGAGAAGAGCACTTGATGGGATAGACAGGGATGACAGTTGAAAAATGTAGTTTCATAGAAAGGCATACAGATGGATCTCTTTGGGGAAAAAATGTATGTAGGGTGCAGAAATGAATATCAGTCAATAAAACCAAGTACTGAAGTCCAGTTGGATAAGGGCTAAAAGATATCCCCAGAATCTGATAATTATGATGCATTTGGGGACCTTTAAGTGAACTATTTCAACTGGGCAAAGGAGTGAGGAAGAGGGGAGGGAAACGGCTGGGTAGGATGTATCATTCTTGCTACTATAAGTATGTGCATATATGTGTGTAGGTAGGAAAATAGATATTTAGGTATTTTCATCTTCTTCACTTTAAATTTTTAGATCAGAGAAAATCTTCTTAAGATCCCTGTTTAAGCAATCAGTGTAACCTGGTTTTTTATACCCTCAATGAATTCTCAACAATAATAATAATAATAATAAAATCCCCATTTAAATGGTTTGGGACCAGAATTTTTTTTTTAATGTTGTAAATAGTGATGTAAGATTCATAAGTTTTCTTTTATTTTTTTCTACCAACAATATGAAGGTCACTATGAAAGTGTTGAGACAGACTGTGTTATGCTCCATTATTTCATGGGCAAGAAATACAATCAACTTCCACATCCTTTCCGATCCCCCCATGTAGGTTTCAACTTGCTCAGCCTATTGGTGCTGCTGGGAGGGCCTCAATTGTTTCTGTCTGCAGGAGTCAGTCGGGGTCAGCTATGGAACTGGGAAGGGGATACTGTCACACATGATTTTTTATGATTTTGAAAGTGGGTTAAATGAGTCTCAAAGTCCTGGGGATTTTCAACAGGCTGTTGGGGATCTTCTTCCTGAACAACAAGTTGTCATTGGCTTCAAGACTTTAAAGGAGACCAAACTTCACTGAAAGATAAGGAGAGGAGTGGGCTTCTGACAATCATAGTGACTGAGGAGAACATTGCTGCTGTGGTAAAAATGGTTTGCGAAGACAATCAAGTGGCATTTAAGGACACTGAAGGAGCACTACAAATTAGATTGCCATCAGTGTCCTAAATCCTGCAGGAATATCTTCAAGCCAGGAAAGTTTCATCCTGATGGGTGCCTCACACGGTGACAGATGAGCAGAAGTGCGTCTGCATCAAATGGTGTGAAGAAACGCTGGGCAGATCAGATGTGTGTCTGACATTGTTACTGGTGATAACACCTGAATTTACCAGTTTGATCCATAGAAGAAGTGTCAATAGACAATGTGGATTTTTTTTTTTTTTTGATGAAAATCTATGAACAAAAATGAAGTGGCTCCAAAGTGTTGAAAAGAAAATGGAGGCAACTCCCTACTCCCAAAGTGGTCATGCTGCAACTGCTCCTCTGGAAGAACAAAGGACTGTTATTGCTCAGTGGTACACAACAGTATGTCTACCAGAAATTTGGGGGAACCTTCGACAATGGTGGCCAACCACAGGACCACAGGAGAACTTCTTGCATCGTGACAATGTGTCCGCCCACACAGCCAGCATCCCCATTCAGTTCATGGATCCTATAGAGGTTAAATGAATGGCTGATCCACCCTGAAGGCCTGTGCTGACCCAATATGATTATTTCTTGTTCCCTGCAGTAAAAACCCACAGCCCCAAAGAAGCTGTTCATGCCTGCAAAAGTAAACGTATAGCCCTTGGGGGGAAAAATGAGGGGAAAGAGCATTTTCAAAAATGATTTACAAGAATACAGAAGTGCAGAGAATGTCCTGATGATTATTTTGAGAAAATAGAGCAATCAAAGTAATTTTATGTTTCTTAATTCTGGTGTATCTCAGAACTTTCACAGTGTTCCTCTTATATACTAATTCAGGAACAAACTTCTTGTCAGCCATAGAGCTGATTTTTAACAAATCACAAAAATGTACTGCACAGGACAATCTTCTCAGTAAACATGAAAATGAAAAACATACTCTTATGTTTTGCATATTTGAGAGGGTTTTCTTTTCTCAAGAGAGATAAATTTTTGGTCAAAATCTGTAGTTTGCTCATATAAAACCTTAGGTCTCTGTATTTGTAAACCTCATTATTTTTGCCAGCAAATGCAAAAATCATGGATAGTTCAGTTATTTTAGGTTCTGCTAATGTTTAAATTACCAGCTTCAAAAAATTAGGTCAGGCTGTTTCCTGTTGTTACTTGTAGAACTTATACCATGTTATGATGAACCTGAATATTTATTAGTCAGCTTTGAAAGGAAAGACATAAATAAATAGAACCAACAGGCTATTCTAAAGAGTGTTGTTTCAGGAAAACCAAGCTCATGCTTTTTCAAGGAGCACAAGGATAAAACTATACATGATTGGGCAATAGTCTAATTTATGGGAGAGTCTAGAACAATTTTAGGAGCTTAACACTGCAATAGCCCTTTGGGGTATTAACTCTGTCAACGGGCTTGTAAATCAGAAAATTGATAGCTCTATTATGAAACCACGTGAAATATCAAATACATAGACTGGATAGAATGTTTAATTCCTTTGTGAGGTGACTGACCAAAAACTGCTGACTGATTTGTTGACTTAAATCCTGGTGAATATGTCCCATTAATTACCTTCAAATATTTTACTAAATAATTCAAAAGAATTGGGCCTAAAAGGGAAGACAAACAAATTAAGATGGGTTATATTTAAATTAGAAAGAGTTTTTAAGGCAGGCTTTTGATAACAAAATTGGTTTGTATTTCAGGTAAACTGAAATATTCATCCTGAAAACTGAGTAGGAAAGAAGGGACAAATTAATTTTGTTTGTTTTATTTTTTTGTTCTGATTCTCTGTTGCTTTCTCAATCCTTCCTACTGCACTGGGAGCATTATTATATTGAAGGCACTTTTTTATTAAGTCAAATTATTCTTAGCATAATATTATGTAACTGCTTGCAAGTCAATTACAAAATTGAGTGAAGGAATATATTTACTGAACACCTACCATAAGCCAGAGATTCAGTATATTATGGTGAGTAAAACACGGCTCTTGTCTTAAGTCAATTATACATCTCATATGAGATATAGATATCTTCAAATAAATTTCATTCTAAGAATATTTAAAGACAGAAGAAAGTATGTTATATAATTTTTTGAATAACTTTTCAAAAATTTGATTTCAAATAACTAAACTCCATGTCAACTTAAAGCATCTTACAGAAATACTAATCACTCATTAATTTAAAGTAATTAAATACAAACAGCAACATATGATTGAGATGGGAATAAGGTTAAAATACAAAATGCGTGTTGCCAAGTCCTATAACCTCACTAATGGTGGGGGGTCATAATTGATTCTCAGCTTTCTGACAGCTTGTTTTAATTTTCCTTAGATACCCATTAAGATCTTGTGCTCTGAAATTGGTAGGTACAGTTAATAGCTCTGGATATACATAAACAACACTTTTGTTATCAACTTTTAAGATTCTATTTAAAATTTCTCCACAAAAATTCTCTGATATGCCTTCTTATGTCTCCATTCATGCACCTGAGAGATTGATCTAGTGGTCAATTAATTATTCTTCAATCCTTCCATCATATCCTACTCACCTGATGTGAGTATGAAAAGTTGTATGAATTCAATTGAGCATAGTGTCCTACCTCAAGAAAATGTCTAGCATCCAATATTTTAATTCAGTCTTCTGGTTTTGCTTAGAGAAACTGAGTGTGTGACAGGGAAAATAATGGGTTATTTCTTGGAATTTCTACTGATGTTGAAAATATTGGGCTGGAGTCTCCTCTCAGATGAGGACATACTGCAAACTATCATATGAACTCACAGAATTTTCCAGTAAAGGGGAGGAAGAGCTCTTCTACTTTATAATGGCTAGTTATCCTCACTCTACATACTGTGTATATGAATAAAGAAAATCTAAACAATGACAGAGAAGATGTGTGTCTCAGAAATTCCAAGATAATATATTCTCAAAACATGTTATTATTTATCACCCTGATCTTTCTTGGCTTCAGGGATACTTTGGGTCATCTATGCTGGCACTTTGTTGAAATTTGTTTCTAAAATAAGAAAGGAAATGTGACTATCCTCTTTTTCACACTTTGAGAACTCAACTGGCTCATAATTAATTCATTACCTACTGAAAAATGTCATGACATTGGCTTGGACGTGTGCAGGTAAGAGCCTTTTAAAAGTAAAGTGTGACAGAAGCTGGCCATGCTCACCCATGCCTTGACCCTTGCCCTGGGACCACAGAAGACACCTGATTCAGAAGTTCACAGACTGACCTTTATTATCACGTTATAAGGCAACCTGTAGAATTGCCTTAGCTTAATTAGTCTCTCATTAGCATAACACTGGAGGTGCCCTTACGAAGTGCCTTCCCCAACCAAATTTCATTTTGGTATAGTATTCTTGTCTTAGTTTAATTGGAAAAAATAGGTCACATCCCAAAATAAAACAGACTCTACCCCCTAATAATAATTCACCTATTACAGGATATACAGTCAATTTGATAGTTAGATATAAAGACCAAAGTGCCAATATGAAAGTAAATGGTACTTGGTTAGTATATTTTGGCATATACTTATGTATTTTTTTATTAGGACATATTTTATATAAATTATGGGATTATACTGTTCTCTATTTGGAATTATTCTTATTATATGGAGGTCAAAATCTCTCTCATGTTTTTATCCCAGAGGTAGCTGCATATTCTTCTAGTTTCAGGCATTGTGTGACTTCCAGAATATAACCGTTTTCCATGTCCAATCCATAATTTCCTTTAATAGCATTTGGCCTAGTTATTATTTTACACTCTGTCAAGGGACACATTTCTTTACTGTCTCTGACCATTATACTAAACTCAGAAGATGTAGATTATTATCAAGCACCAATTTCTAAGAATACTCAGTTTTATGGTATGTTCTGGCTCTCAACTTTTGACCACCACACTGAAATCTGTAAATATGGGATGCTTAATGAAATATGCTAATGCAAGACCAAATAAACTACATAGAAGAGTCCAAGCAAATCTCCATGCAGTTGAGGCATTGACTAGATCATTGAAAAGCTAGATCTAATGTTGGTTGGGTTCATTGTTTTTGAAAATACAGATAATTATTAATATTGTTAGTTCAACGATTTAAAGACCTTATTTTATTGTCTTTTAGCATGTATCATTATTGATGCAAAGTTTAATTCCTGTTCTTTTGTTAAGTACTCTCTCTCTTTCACCAAATTTTGGATATTCTTGATAGTCTTCCATTTAGTTGTGGATTTATTTTATTAAACATCTTCATGTTATTTTTAAATCATACACTATATTATTGAAAAATCATCATATCCTTTGTGTTCTGTATTAATGTTAAAAATCTAGGAGGATTTCTAGAACTAATCCTTGAACTTCTTAAACTTCTCTTATGGTTTTCCAATTCTAATCTTGTTTGGTTTTAATTCTCTGAAATTTCATCCAACTTTTATATTATTATCTGTGTTCTTTAATAATGACCTTTAGCCTTGTCCATTCACTGATTTTGATATTTTCCATTAAAATATTCTAATCTAGGCAAGTACTCTTTTTACCATTTCTACTAATATTTAATATGTAATGATTGATCAGGCTTGAACTAACCAAGCCCTATTCTAAATTCTTCATCTGTGTCAAATTTCCCATCAACTCTATGCATTATCCTATTTTAGAGATTGGGACACTGAGGGGAGAAGGGTAAAGCAGCATGCATAAGGTCACATAGATAATGAATAATTCTCACCCTTATGCCTTTGATTTTGTTGATTTATATTTCTCATATTACTCTATTTCCCCCCTTTTATTTTATAATGTTACTAATCCCTTTATTTCTTTACAGATTTTAATTATTTATTTTAAAATCCCTCTCATGTTACTTTAATATCACTAATTCCCTTTCGTAAATCCAATTACTCAATTTATGGTTGTCTTTCTTAGCACTAAACATCAACATACGAGGATGTTCAGTGCATATATATATATATATATATATATAAAAGTTCTGGGAGTTCAAATTGCTTGAAGTTATAACCTCAGCAGTCTCATGACGGCAGTGCGTTGTGGATGCCTTCCAGAGAACAGTTTCCATGGCTGTTTCCACCAATTCTGAAATAGATTGACATATTTAGGGT
This sequence comes from Otolemur garnettii, assembly GCF_000181295.1. Classification (NCBI taxonomy): domain Eukaryota; kingdom Metazoa; phylum Chordata; class Mammalia; order Primates; family Galagidae; genus Otolemur; species Otolemur garnettii. The sequence goes on from NW_003852490.1 coordinate 5,803,905, forward strand.
TTTTATACCAGGAGGTTTGCACAAATTTGAGCCTGAAAACTTTTGTTTTATGCTCAGGATTTCAATTAATCTTGACTTTTCATCCTTACTTCCAGAATACAACTCAGCACCAGCTTTTATAGATAAGGCCATCACTTCCTGAAACCTGCCTTAGACAGAGATCATTGTTCTTACTACCTAATTGGTGCTTTTACTCTCCTTTTGCAGATGTCTGACCTTTAACCTACAAGATATGTGTCTGGTTATCATACCTAATGTGTTGCTTACCATCTACTTTTGATTACCAAATGGTTATGAGATATCTCTTCTTGTTCTGTTTTGGGCTTTTTTGTACTTAGCCACTTCTGTTTGTGGGATCAGAGATAGATTTTTAAGTTTAAATATATGTAATATAGCGTTTTCTATGATTTGGACCAGTAGAACATTTTCTATGTTGTTTAATACAGCATTGTGTTGTTTGTTTCACAGCAAAGTCAATAAACTTTCTCTTGGCACAGGTCTCTAACACTTTCCTGGATGAATGACTGTGTTTTTGACCCTTTAACATGTATCTTTCCCCGACATCAAGAGAAAAGATACATTCATTTTCGTTGTAGGTATTTAATGCCTTTTTCTTTATCATTTCCTTTCTAAGAAGGAGCCAATTTCATCTCATCATGGCCAATGGAAAAACACAATCCAATTGCTCAAGATTTTACTGCTTCTCAGAGATAGGAATAGATTCTTCAAATTTTATTTGATTCATCATTGGCTTATATAGTATGGATCAGGCAAGATAGTTCAAAAGACACACAAAATAGGCAGTTTTTAGTAAAATCTGAGTAGAGAATATTTATTAACATGAAATTTGACTGGTGTATCTACTAAGTAAGAGAGTTTCATTATGCCAGTCTGCGTTTAGACTTGAGACATCTGAAAAACATTTTCAGAAGTCTTATGATAGCAAAGAAAAAGAGAGAATTCAGCCAGGTTTTTCTCTTTCATACTGTTTCTCTTTATTTCCACCAGCAATACGCCAAATATATTATATGGAGAACTAAATAAAATTAGAATTCTCTCAATTAATGCTTTTAAATATGAACTTTTATGGGGGCAGAAGAAATGCCAGAGAAGTATATTCTCTTTGAAATAATCTTGAAATATTTAGATGCTTCTTCAGTGGCCAGAGGCTGATAATATTGCAATGTTTCAAACTTCCAAGTCTCCAGAAAATTCTGTAAATTGTTGTCTTCCACTTAGATTCAATATAAAGCTTTTCATTTTTAAGACGCATAGTTTAGAAAAATGGAAAAGGGACAATTAAAAAATCATCCTCCACCAACTGCTTTACTTCAAGAGCTCCGTGCATGAAAACTGAAACAACTTTCTCCACTGGATGTTTTTGCTTATTCAGTGTTCCAGCAGGTGTGCAGTACATTCAGAACTGGCAAATTATCAATTTAATTTGGCAAATACTTATTTAATAGGAACTATGTGCTCGGTTTTCTGATAAATTTTCTAAACTAAGAGTGTGGAGCCTATGCTTTGAAAGAACTCCCATATTATGGCTGAGTTATTTGTCTAAGCAATTAACTTTAAAAGAATGTCCTAACTGTAATAATAGAGAGATACTATTGGAACAGAACTGGAGATTAACTAGGTCTGGTTCAGAGAACTCAAGGTATAATCAGTAAAACATACCAAGACCACTTGAAGAAGGTAGGGTTAAATTTTATTTATGGCTCCAATATTCTGATCTTTTTCTTATGGGATCAGAGGAGGAGGCAGTGCTTTTTCTACTAGTGAGAATTACTCCCTATGGCCAAATTGCTTTTCTGAAACTGATAGAAGTATGCTATATTAATCGGGTATATTGAAGAACCTTCTAAAAATAATGAACTGTGACTATCTTATTATATCAATGTGAGGGAAACAGGAACCTGAGGGAAAATTAGTCAAACACACGCAGAAAACCATGGAATGCTTAAGTGTGCTTGTCCCTGTAACTCATAAATTGTTCAACACTTACCATCGTACTGTCAAATTAATTTCCCACTTCGTTCAATTATTCTCATATGGCAATTCATACATATGAACTTTCTTGATCTTCTGGTCAAAAAAGAAGTGAAAGAACATCCTTCTTCTCTTTATTACATTACTCTTCTTAACTTTTGCACATACTGACATGTAATACATTTGCTCCCTTGCTTGTTACTTGTCTTCTTCTCAACTAGAATATAAGCTTCTTGAATCCAGAACTTTTATTTGTTCACTATTGTATTTCTAAGGTCTTGAAAATGCCTCTGTCTGGTGAAAGTCAATGTACACTTGCAGAACGACTGACTACCTAACAACTTAATCATCTTACAAATACCTACTTGTTTGAATTGCACACCAGACATCGTGCAACTGTTGTGAAGTCAAATATGATAATTTTCTTATTTGTGAAGGAGCTTATTTAGAAGGTGACAAGGCAAATATAGGCCAAACAAATAACTGGAACGTGGAATGACAACTTATAAGAAGATATACACAATGTGCTTTCAATGTTCAGAGGAAGAAATGAATCTAATCCATAGAAAAACTGGGAATATCCCCAAAGAACAGTTTATAGTGAGGCTTGGTTTATAAGTAATAAAAAAAGTGTAAAAAAGCATAAAATCATTGCAGCAGAATAAGGATTTAAAAGTCTTTTGCAAAACTGAGCATCTATGTATAAGCAATAATTAGAAGCAAAGAATAACTGGATTATAGTTTACCAGGGTGAGACTATCGGTAGCTGAGGCAGAAAAGATCTGTTAGGAATAAACCTAGAGGGCTGCAGAAAACAACATGCACTAAATGTAAGACTTTGTACTAAGCCATAAAACATTGTATATTTAATTTATTTCCCCCAGAAAGAGATCTAACTTAATACAGTGTGTAGGGTATCAAATTGTGACTCCCTGTTTGATTCCTATTTTTTTTTATAAATAAAGTTTTATTGGAACACAGCCACACCTGTTCACTTACATATTATTTGGTTGCTTTCCTCCCACTACAGCAGATTTGAATATCAATAGTAGGGAACAGATGGAGGCAAATTGAAAATATTTACTATTTGGTCCTTTATAGAAAAAGTTTACTGACCTAAAAGGAGAGAAAATAGCAACAGGCAGACCAATGGAGAGACTGCTACAGTGCTTTCAGCAAGGCCAGATAATGGTGTTGAGTGAGATAGACAGGACAAGAGTTGCTGAATAATTATTTGTAGCAATAAGTAAACGGAAAAAAAATTAAGGAATGGTTCTGCCACATAGAAGAAAACTAGGGGCCTTACCAAAGTAGTCATCAGTACCTCTTAATGGCTAAAAGTTTTAGATAACATATTTTCTAAATTCTTAAAGGAGAAGGAATATTTTCATGGTAAACTCTCATTAATTTTGCATGCAAAGAAGACAGTACAAATTCAATACATGTTCTCTCTTGTTAATTAGAGATGCCATTTTCCCCAGGGCAAGCTTCTTTCATCCTCAGAAGTGTTCTAGAGCCATATATTTCTTCCACAATCTCTCCTTCATGACCTAATTCTGGATCCCATTTAGAGGAAATATTAGAGTGGAGATGCTGGTGGCAGATTCTTTGTGTGCTGCTGAGAAGGCACCGATGGGTTCAACAGAGCAAGAGGAGTTCGCTAAGTAAACGGGAAACTGAGTGAACCCACATGAGTCCTGAAAAAACAGGACAACTTCAAAGATAATTTTCAGTACATCTTAAAGACGTTTCAGAGTGGTCAGGGAGCAAAAGATCACAAAATGATTTATGTTTTAATTCTGCCTATTGAAAAATGTGAATAATGAACACCTTTTTTAAAGGTCTCTCAAGTAAGATTTAAAAGTAAATGTGAAATTATGAGAAAATAGAATTTCCTATGTTAAATCTTAATGAATAAATTGGTGGCAAGGACTCCATTGCCATATGAAAATTTAAACCTAATTCTGAAACTGTGATTAAAAAACAAATATTTTAAAAAGTCTTCCTTTCCTTTTATTTTTTATTGATGAGGGAAGAGTAATTTTTACCTCTAAGCAGAAATATTATTATTAAGTTAAGCGTCTTGTACCTAGTCCAAGCCTTCTTTTTTCACTGAATCTTTAGGAAAATTAGTTGCTTCTGTTTCTCAGATTTTGTTTTTCTCCTTGGGCCTCTCACAAATCATGTGAAATTTTGCCAGTCTTCATGCAACACAAAGTACAAGGCCTTGTAATCTGAAGTTCTCAATCCTGGAGTATGGAGAAATGTCACAGAGCATCATATTTAAGAGTACAGGATTTTGAAAGCCCAGTGGATCTGCATTCAAAACTGATCTGACCATCTAATCCACTTAGCAGATTCCTTAACTCTCTGAGTCTCAAGTTTGTCTTATACAACAAGGGCACAGATATCTATTTCCTAGGTTGATATGGAGCTTTAATACATTTTTCCACATAAATTATTAAGTCCTGTTTCTGTCATGTAGTGGATGTATAATATAACAAGAGCTATGCAATATTTGTTCCCAAATTTTGCTGACTCACCATTTTTGAACTCTGTTATTCCTCTGGTACCATAGTACTTTTTTTACTCTTTTCAACTTATAATTTCTCTTTTCTGCTTTCTACCTGGATCTATTTTATTTGTTTGTCTTCCATCAACTGCCCAACCACCCTTGACCCATTGTTCCCCTGGCTGAACACTTTATTATTATTTTTATTTTTATTTTTTTTTTGAGACAGAGCCTCAAGCTTTCCCCCTGGGTAGAGTGCCGAGGCATTACAGCTCACAGCAACCTCCAACTCCTGGGCTCAAGCGAGTCTCTTGCCTCTGCCTCCCAAGTAGCTGGGACCACAGGTGCCCGCCACAATGCCCAGCTATTTTTTTTTGGTTGCAGCCGTCATTGTTGTTTGGCGGGTCTGGGCTGGGGATTCAAACCCGCCACCTTAGGTGTACGTGGCTGGCGCCTTAGCCGGTTGAGCCATAGGCGCCGAGCCTGAACACTTTATTATTTATGTTACATCTTTTCTCCCTCCCTACTTCTAGAGGGCAGTAAATACTCACATGTAATACCTTCTAGGCTGATAGAATTTGCGTATGGAATTCCAAAGAAGGGGTTATGAATAATTATGGTAAACATACAACTTACAATCAAACAGGGTTAATATGAAGAACAGAATGAATCCAATTAATAAGTACAGTCACATATTTGGTATTACCCAGATCTTTGCCAGGTAAACAAGTGTATATAGTCACATATTTATAAGCAAATTTACTGCTGAAATTTTACCGTGAAAATAGAGTGCAATACTTTTCCTCACTGCCATCTATCATTCAAGACCTTGCAAATTGTTTCATTTTCTAAAAAGTGCTGATTGTTATGGTTTCTGGATGCTCAGATCAGCTTTATGTACTGAAATGGGAACTGGCTTAATGCCGCAAATACTTGTAATCAAAATATGCAAGTGATAGCATCAACAGCAAAGGAAAAAAAAATGGAAGTATGAGGCCAGGTAATCATTGACTCTCTGTGTTACCATGCCACATTTACCATTTTGACTGTGAGGATTTACAGTGATTCATTTAGTTGTCCAAATAAAGATTGCTGTAGATGGCCAAAAATAATTTCCCCTCCTTTTGCTTACCAAAATACAAACCGTGCCAAAACTCATGAATGACTGCAGCAAGGATTAATCTGAAGCCCATACCAGATCGCTATCGTCAATGTAGTTTCTCAGTCTAGGTTTAATAGACTAGGTTTAATTTAAAATGGCAAAACCAGGGTAAATACATCAACAGGTTGTTTTTCTATATTTCTGTCTTGCGGGTTGAGTAGCTGGGTAGAAGGGGCAGAAGTTGTTCATTAAGTCAGTGCACGTCCATCAGGCAGATGCTGTGTATAAGGCACTGTGCTAGGCTTAAAGGCACTGCTGTTGGTTTGCACACGGGTGGGATCAGACACACACACACACACACACACACACACACTCTTGCAATGCCTATCACTGCACATCACTTAGGTTGCTGAGATACAATTATCAAGTCTAGCTTTTCCATATATGTAGCTGTTTTCCCCCTTTGAAAATAGGAACGTTTCATGCACACCTCCCAGGGAAAGTTGACAATGTGCGCTTCTCACCTGAATTTGAATACTGAAGAAGCTTGCTTTCCTGAATGTCTTCTACCTGTGGGTTTGTTTGTTTGTTTGTTTGTTTGTTTTCCTTCTGGGAATTCTATGATGCTGGAAACCACTCTGTTGGCTCTGACAGAACTTCTCTCCCTCAATCCTCTCTCACAGGTATGGGGCGCTGGATGCTTGCTAGAAGGATGATTTACATCCAGATCTTGGCTCTCTCCTCCTCCTTAAGGTAATCACACCTTCTTTTTAGGAACTAATGATGTTCTTTATGAATTTAAGTTTGATTTATATAAGAATTTGGGGTAGTCAGCCTTCTACTATACTAATGCATTTGATTTGTTCTGTTCACTCAGAATACTGTTCATTATCGATGCTTTGTTCTTCTACAAAACTATAAAGTTGTCTCACAGGCTTCAGTCCCCGGACAGTCCGTGTGCTGGCTTCCTAGAGCTGCCATAACAAAGCATCACCAGTTAAGAGGCTTAAGATGACCTGATTTTATTCTCTCACAGTGTTGAAGACTAGAGCTCTAGGGTCCCGGGCTGTCAGGGCCAGGTGCCTTCTAGAGCTGTGGATAGAATCCCTCCTTGTGACTTCCCAGCCACTGGGGTGGTGTCAATCATTGCCACCCCTTGACTTGCAGCCACGTCCCTCTCGTCTCTGCCTCTGCTATCCCATGGCATTCGCTCTGTGTGTCTGTGTTCACATGGTGGTTTCTTCTTGCCAGGACACCAGTCACACTCGATTGTAACCTACTCTGATGACCTCATCTTAATTTGATTATGTCTACAAAGACTCTATTTTCAAAGAAAGTCATGCGCACAAGTACTTATGTATCCCACCCATACATAATTTGGGGGGAAGAAATTCAAATTATAACAGTCTATGATGTCTGAATCTCCTGGATATCCAGCTTTCAGGGAACTGCATAATCAGATAAGGCACTCTCCATTCACCGACAGTCTTTCCGAACACATAAAGAGAGTGATTTCTCCCTTCACTCATACATATGTTGTTGCTGTCATCATCACCTGCCAGTTATATTTGTTTACTGAAAGTCTCTCACTCCCTGGGAGGTCCTTGGAAAGCAGTTTAATAAATTAAAAAACAAAGATGGACCATGGTGGGAGGATAATTTTGTGCTGTAATTTCTCACTAAGCAGGCTATGAGGGATTCTGTGAGTCTACACTAATAGCTACTGATTGAGGGCTTACTCTGATCTCATGAGGAGACATTGACGGGGCTCACAGTACTAAAGAAAGACTCTAACACAAACACCTGAAATAAGCAGCAGCCGCCTCTCCTGCCATGGTGCCCACACATGCGATGAAACAATGCGATGAAACAGCCAGAGTGTGAATCCTAGTTCCTACCATAGCAGTGGGCCAGAGCAGCAGCTCTTAAGCTACGTATGTGAGCAAAGCCTCCATTGCCCAGAGACTCTGACTTGACTTTACTCCATGATAAAAAAGTTTCTAAGAGTGAGAGAGGAAAGGCATTGGCTAAATACTAATTCAGAAGAAAATGAATTGAAATATTTGGCCTGTGATATTTTTCTGCTGAATTTTGGGTGATGTTCATTGAATGAAAAAATGAAAGGCAGAGAAACTTACGTCATTTTCTTGCAAACATGTTGATATTTCCTTTCTGGTAAATAGACAAACAATATTTGTTAGGAGGACAGTCCTTCACTGAGTAAGCATAACAGAATCTCTCCTATGTAGGACAAATTGTGGTAAAGAATCTGAGAGTTTGACAATTTAGAAAATGTCACATGAGCCAAACAATGATCATGGTAGAAATAAATATGTTTCGATAGCTAAATTCTTCCTGGGTGAGAGATGATTTTCATTCATTGCCCTGGAACACACAATGTGTTTGATGAGGACATTTGGGACTCCAAGGGCCATGTGGAGTGTGAGGTGTCCCCACCTCTTGATTTTGCTGTGCTCCTGTTCATTCCCTTGATGTCATTTGTAAAGTTTGACCCAGGGCAAGATTTCAGGTATGAATAAGTTTGTTTTGTTGGTGTGACCTTTCATGTAAGCTTTCCAGGGAGGTTTTAGGGAGAAGCTTTCAGAAGCTTTCATGTCTTGCTTGGGTACAGCAAAATCGAAAAATGAGAGGCATCATTATGGGGACCCACACTTTCTTCTTAAAGATGAAGTTATTAAGTTTGGAATTTACTATAGAAAAAGGAGCCATTGCTAGGTAGAAATTCATTAAGTGAACAACTTTGTAGGTTTAAGATTCTTTAAAGAGAATAAGGTGGGGGTTTGTTTTGTTGATAATTATTGAATATCAAGGTTTATTTCTGATTACCAAAATAAAAGTGAAAATTAAGAAAATCCAGAAGGTATAAAAAAACATTTAACATCTTCACAGTCAAGAGAAAATCATTTTTAACCTTTTACTAGTTAAATGGTTACTTTCACTCTGTCTTTCTCTCTCCCTCCCCTTCTCTCTCTCAATCTATCATCTTCCATATTATCAATTTCAAAGAGAATTGAGGTTGTAGTCAGTAGTGTTTTGAAGCCTTCCATTCATCTTAAAACACGCATGTATTATGGGCATTTTCTAATGTCATTTAAAGTTTTACAAAATCAAAATGTTTATATGCTTAGCCATTTTATGAATAGAGGAACAGTATCAAACTATCCTATTAATGGGCATTTAATCCTTTGCATTTTTTACAATTATAAATAAAACTGCCATGACCATCTCTATGTTCACTATATTACTCATTATCATGTCATAAAGTAATCAATTGTCAAATTGTTTCTTATAACTATGCCATAATTCATTTTCTCCTTGATGGAATGGCACCCAGGTAGTTTCCAGTTTGGGACTGTTCTGAAACATTGTTCCCTGAACATTTTAATTCATACCTTTTGGTAAACATATGTGTGTCTAGGAAGGCAATGTCTGGGTCATAAGGTGTATTTACTCCTTCTCCCTTTTATCTGAGTCTACTTTTTTTTTTTTTGGTCCCTGTTGTGTAAACCAGACCATATCCCCAGCTATTTGTCCTGTTCAAGGGTTTTTTTCGTAGATGAGACTTGTGGTTATGATTGTTTAGATTTTCCAGATTCCTACGGCTGCTTTGCATCATCCGCAGAGATTCTGCATACAGTTGCTGTTGGCACATGTAAAACATCTTCCCATTTCACCTGAGTTAGTATATTGATCTGTCCAATGAACATATTGTAATGATGGAGTTCTTTGTTGTTTGTTTCTGCTTCATTTTGTGCACATGCTGATAATAGGCACTTACAGTGGTTGGTGGTGGTTCCCCACCCGCATAGACAAGAGTTCATTGGAATCTAGCCCTCCATGCAATTTTTTTTCTAGATGTTATCTAAGAGTTTTTGGTTTTACTATTATAGTAAAGCATAACTCTGCCTATTATTATTGAGAAGATTGAAAAACCATATTCCTTTTGCCACGATTGCTTGAATATTACATTGCTTTTTATTCTGGGAACAGAGTATTTTGATTTGAATACCAAACAAGCAAACTTTTTGTATGAGAAAGTGAAGGGTTCATCTGAGCCTTGGGGCAATGTTCAACTTTTCCAGTATTATTGACTTTGTTTTGTCAGAAAGTTAGAGTATAGAACAACCATATTAATCCCATTGAAGGTTATATTGAGGGGACTATACAATCTGGCCTGTGGACTGCTTACAATTCCTCCCAAAATACATTCTTTTGAGAATTCCAGATAAGATCCTGGAACTTTGTCAGGGTCCCTCTTTGCTAGTAGGCCTTTATCTTTCTTCCTATCTTCTTTTTTTTAGAGACAGAGTCTCACTTTATCACCCTCAGTAGAGTGTTGTGGTATCACAGCTCACAGCAACCTCCAACTCTTGGGCTTAGGTGATTCTCTTGCCTCAGCCTCCCGAGTAGCTGGGACTACAGGCGCCCACCACAATACCCAGCTATCTTTTTGTTGCATTTTGGCCAGGGCCATGTTCAAACCCGCCACCCTCAGTATATGGGGCTGGCGCCCTACACACCGAGCCACAGGCACTGCCCTATCTTTATTTCTTATTCTCTAAACCATGTAAGCCTTTCAGAAATTCTTAATTTTTTCTTGTAATGGTTAATTCCTTTATTAATTTGTGAATGTAAACAATACATGTGTGAGCCACTTGTGATGATTTATTATCCTTTTAATGTTCCGCTGGATTCGATTTGCTTATATTTTGTTTAATAGATTTGTTCTATGTTCATAAAACGTATCAGTTGATAGTAATGCCTGTCTCATAAAATGAGTTGTGAAGTATTTCCAATGCTTATATTGTTCTGAAAAAGATAAATCAGAGGTGGTGTGTTTCCTCCTTAAATATTATTTGTTCCTAAAATATTTTTCTTAAATATCTTCTTCCTCAAATATTTATTCACCAACAAAACTATTGTCCTCTAGTGTTTTATCATTGTTACTTTGTCATGCATTTGGATTGTATGTAAATGCTAATTCTAAGATTTTTAGAGTTAGAGGGGTATGTAGGTTATCTGTTCCTCCGTGGATGTGTTCGGTGTTTTGCCTCTGTCAGTAAACTGGCCCATAGTTGATGGATGTAGAGGTGACCATCCTATTCTGTCATTACCTTATTAATCACTATGTGGTCCATAGTAATGACTTTGTTTTATTTCTACTCTTGATAATTTTTGTTTTCTCTCTTTTTATTCTTACCCTGACAAGAGTTTCAATGACTTTCTTTTTATTTTCAAAGAAAAAATATTTTTGTCTTACTCATTTTCTGTTTCTTTTGTTTTCAATTTTATCTATTTCTATATTAATTTCCAATACCTAACTTATATTTGCTTTAAGTTTAATGCACTCATTTTCTTTAGAGTCCTAAAACAGAAGCTTAGATTATTGATTTTATATCCTCATTGTTTTCTAATGTATATGTGCAATGCTGTAAGTGCCCTTTGCAACATTGATTAAAGAGTATTCCAAAATCTTTGACGTTATATTTTCAATTTGATTCAGTTATAAATACATTTTATGTTCCATTGAGACATGTTATTTTTATCAGTGAATTATTTATAAGTATGCTTTGTGATTTTCAAATTGTTAGGAATTTTAAAAGATTTTTTCTATTAATGATTTCAAGTGTAATTGTTATGGTCTTAAATATCTTTTTTATGATTTCTATTCTTTCACGTTTGTCAAGATGTGTTTTATGACCCAGAGAATGATCTATGTTGGTGAAAGTTCTGAGTGAGCTGAGAAAAATGTGTTTTTATTCTGTTGTTTTTATCTGAAGTGTTCTACAAATGTCAGTTAGGTCAAATTGATATATAGTGCTGTTCAGATTATCTATATTCTTACTGGTTTCCTGCCAGCTTGATCTAATAATTGTTGAGACATGGTGTTGAAACTTGCAACTATGGTACTTGATTTCTCTATTTCCTTTTTCATTGTATCAGTTTTTATCTCATGTATTTTGACAACCTATTGGTGTAATATTGTCTTTTTTTTTTTTTTTGAGTCAGAGTCTCACTCTTTTGCCTTGAGTAGAATTCTGTGGCATCATAGCTCACAGCAACCTCAAACTCTTGGGCTCAAGTGTTCTTCTTGCCTCAGTCTCCCAGACAGCGGGGACTACAGCACCTGCAACAATGCTGGGCTAATTTTTCTATTTTTAGTAGTGATGGCATCTTGCTTTTACTCAGGATGATCTCCAACTCCTTAGCTCAAGCAATCCACCTACTTCAGCCTCCCAGAGTCTTAGGATTACAGGCATGAACCACTGTGCCCAACCAATGTTGTCTTTTGAAATACTACCTTGATCCATTTCAGAAGCCTTGGATAGAGACTGGTCAGACATCTTCTTGAGTAATTAAGTCCACTGTAAATCATTTCAGGCTCTCACATGCTAAGCCACTAAATACATGCCCTGATTTCTCTAGGGCCACATACAATGTACCAGGGACAGTTACTGGGCCTCAGAGTCTGCTGAAACCACTTAAAACAACTAATCCTAAACCTGCCTCCCCAGCCTTGCCTTTTTCTTCTTCAGAAACTTAAGTGGCCCTGAATGACCTCCTGTACTATAGGGATATATGAACACTATGGGAGTAACAGCTATCTAACATTCTCTAGGATATCTCTCTTAATCTGTGTCTGCCCTACCTCAACTGAGGTAATATGATTAAACAGGTGGAAGGTACGTACATGTTTAGGATTATAACATCTTTGCTGGAAAATTGACTCATTTATCACTGCACAGCATTCTCCTTCGTTCCGGATGATCTTCCTTGACTAGAAATCATATCTGTGTGAAATTATTATAGTGACTCCAACTTTCTTTTGATTAGTGTTAATATATGTTACTGCATCTCTTTACTTTTAACATGTTTGCTTTTTAAATATTTATCACAATTTTTATGCAGGCATCATTTATTTGAGACTTGCTTTTATCCAGTCTTTAAACTATGGGTTTATGTCCAGGTACACATATGATTATTTTCAATATACTTGTATAGAAATATGATTAACCTCTTTCTATTCAATGCACTTGCTTGTTGTTTCTATCTGGCCTTATCTGTTCCATGTTATTTTTATCTATCTATCTGTCTGTCTATCTATCTATCTACTTATTTACTTATTTTCTGAGACAGAGTCTTGCTTTGTCACTCTGGCTAGAATGCAGTAGCATCATCACAGCTCACTGAAACCTAGAACGCTTAACTTCAAGTGATCCTCCTGTGTCAGCCTTCAGAGTAGCTGGGATTATTGGTGCATGCCACCACAACTGGGTAGTTTTTCTATTTTTTCGTAGGTATGGGATCTTGGCATTACACTCTTGCTCAGGTTGGTCTCAAACTCCTGACTTCGAGTCATCTTGGCCATCCAGATGACTTGGCCTGTCCCCGTGGCCATCCAGCATGCTAGGATTATACATGTGAGCCACAGTGTGTGGTGTGTTTAGTTAAGAACATTTATTCATTAATTTTGTCTACTCTATTTACCTTATTTATGCCTTAAAAATTTTTAGTTTTTACTGTAGGATTTAAAATGTAGATTGCTAAATGATCCAAATTAAAATAGCACTACTGTATTCAAATGTAGTACAGATGCCTTATAACAAAATACTTCAAGTTCCTCCATCCCACCACTTGTGACATTTTTATCATTTAAGTCACCATTATGTATGCTTTAAACACCCGAATATATTGTTATGTTTTTTATAAATTATATATAATATATTAATTTACATTTATATATTATTATCATATATAGTAATAGTGTTATTTATTTAACATACTTATCTTGTATAACAATTTAAAATAAAGAATAAAATATTATATTTTGTCTTCATTTATAACTTCTCTAATGCCTTCCTTTTTATGTACATTCATTTCTTACCAATATCATTCTCTGACTGCAGAAATTCTTTTAACATTTCTGTGAGGGCTGGTTGACTTGGGACGAAAGTAATGAATTCTGTTTTGTTTGTGAAGACAATCTTTCATTTTCCGCTACTCTTTCTAAAAATAGGCATTGGTGTTTGATTTTTGTGCATTTTTATGGACTGTGTGTGGTATTTGATGAATAATTTTATTGTACACAGGAATTTGGGTTTGTGGGGTCTGTTTCCCAAGACTTAAAAATTTCATTCTTCTGGCTTCTCATTTGCATATTTTATTACAAAAGGTCTGCTGTAATTCTTATTTTTATCCTTACATAAATAAGGAGTCACCCATTCTCCTGATGGGAACTTTTAAACTATCTCTTTCTTTCTCTTTTTTTCTTTGTTTTGGAAACTAGGCTGGTTGTGTGAGGATTTATGTCCATTGGGCCAGAATGTGTTCTGTGTTTGATGTTTGTTGTAGCCCTGCGTTCTAGAGACTTCGGATTTCGCCAATGACCTCCTTTTGATCTCCCTTTTGGCTTTGGAATGTTCCTTTGTGCTATTCTTCAGAGAGTCTGTCTCTTGCAACTTTCTAATGAAAGGCCACTGGAGTCTTATCACACAGGGTTGGTGTGAAGGAGGGGCATTCATTAAACTTCTGTGAAAGTCCAAATGTTTGAAGTATACTGTTGGCATTTGGCATCAAGGTGTGGTCTTCACAAATTTTCTTCTTTCATGGCATAAATTTATTCCCTTTGTCTTCTAACCCCTCCTGTGACTATAGCAGTTGTTCTTTTGAGTCCCTGATGTTTTGAGTGCTCTTTCTTGAAGATTGTGGCTTCTTCCAATGCACATGCTGTCTCACGCACTCATGCACGCACAGGAGACATGAGGCTGAATTGGACCTAGAGTGAAATGGAATTCATTAACCCTAGCAAATATGTGATTTTATTGTTGTCCTCTAGGGACATTTTCCTGGTTTAGGCTTTCTATTATGTAAGTGAGCAGAGTATAGAGAGTCCATAATAGTCCCTCCTCCTCTCCTACTGCCAGGCCCTGCAGAGCCACCTCTGGATTCATTCCTCTCCTCTCCATGAGACTCCACTGAGGATTCTGGAGGTAAAGTTTCCACTTTATGATCTTTTATGACTGTGACTCCTAGAAGCTTTTTGCTGTCATTCTACCCCACACTTAGCCTGCCTCAATTTGTCAAAATTTCTAACTTAATGTTCCTACAAGTTTGTGGCAATTGGTGGCTTCTTCCCCAAGTAAGCAAGTCTCTGTATGTCCCTGGAAACACCTGTCTCTTCAGATTTTAGGAAGACAGTTTTCCCAGTGATATCACTTCTCTGTAGGTCCACGAAAACTCAGTGACTTTCAGTTTGTCTAACTTGTTATAAGAATAAAAACTGCAGCTTTTAAGCTCTTCCCATGACCAAGTGGAAACCAGAAATTTCTCTCGTTTCTTTTAAAATAGTTCTTCATTATTGGATTTTGATCAGTTTGGGTATCCAATACATTAATGCAGTTTTTCTCTTATATCTTGTATGGGGGTTCAGTAAGTTTCTTAAGTCTATAACTTTTGTAATTTTGAACAAATTTGGGAAAAGAACCTTTCCTGTTTCATGAAATATATATTTTTTAATCATCTTGGTGAACCCAACTCCTTAAAGACCTGAGAGCTCTGAAATGAAAAAATTCAGTAATATAACCATCACTTTCTCTTACTCGTAGACCCCAGGGGGAGAAGAGTCTGGCTCTCTAACTTTGGCACGCACTGTTGTCAAAGCCTATCCCTGCCTCCTGTCAAAGAGATGCAGGACGAGAAGTTTGTTTCTTCCCTGGATAAATCCAATTAGCAAACCCAAATGACCTAGTCACGTGGACCAAATCCTCCTTTCCACCCTTCTTTAAATATTTGTGTTCATATAGACATGTACACGTAAACGTTGCAGCAACTTTATTCATAGTTTCCGAATCTAGAGAGTAGTTAAGATGTCTTTCAACAGGTAACTAGATAAGCAAACTGTGATACATCCATACACTAGAGATATTATTCCATGGTATAAAAAATGAGGCATTGAGCTACAAAAATGTGGTAGTTCTGACAGGCATATTGGTCAATGAAAGAATTCAGTCTGAAAAGACTACAAACTATATAATTCCAACCTCATGACATTCTGTGCAAGGAAAACCTATAGAGACATTAAAAAAGATTTATGGCTGCCAGGGGTTCTGTAGGAGGGAAAGAAGAATGAGTAGTTGATTCACAGGAGATTTAAAAGAGTGAAACTATTCTATATGGCACTTACTATAGAATTGACAGTAGGTACTTGACAAAACACATAGAACTATACAACACGAAAATTGAGCCATAATGTAAACTATGGAACTTAGTTAATAATAATACATCAATATTGGCTCGTCAACTGTAACAAATGCATCACCCCAATGCAAGACAGTAACAGAAGGATAAACTTTCTGCAAATGCAGTGGGTGGGAAAAGAAGTATTCAGGAACTCTTTATTTTCTAAATAATTTTTCTGTGAACCTAAAACTCCTCTACAAAATAAAGCTTAGTAAAAGAAGCAAAGAAGAAATAAGTGTTTTATAATCACACAAATCACAGTGATCAGTATATTTTATTGTAGTATTTCCCCCATATTTTAGAAACTTAGGCCATTTGTTAACAGAATTGCATAATATATTTTAATCTATATTATAACAATGTAAGGTATAATGTTAGAGATGTTTATGATTTCATAGATTTTTCACAGACTGAACAATATCCCATCACTCTTTATACTTTCATTATTGAAAGCAGGATGAATTATCATATAATATTTGTAAAAAGGCTGTTATTGATTGCCTATCATATTATCAAGAATAAAAGTAACAATGGGACAATAGTGTCACTATTTGTTTAGTAAAAAAGTAACTAATTTTGCTTTCAAATAAATAGTAACAGTAGGCAGCATTATTCAAACTTTATTATGAATCAGGCATCAGAATTAGTCCCTTCATGTGTTGTACGATTGAATCACAATAATAGTTTTATAAGAGAGGTACTAGTATTAGCTCCATTTGCAGATGAAGAAACTGAGTCTCAGTAACGTGTACATTTTGTATAGACAGTAAATGGGAAAGCCAAAATTCAAACTTAGGCTATATAGCCCGAGAGTTTGTGATTATCATTAGAGTTTTCTAGAATCTCAAACAACTAAATATCCTCAGCTATGGCTGTGGGAAAACCACTACTATTGCACATGCCTTTAAGTAAATGTTTATAGCACAAATAAATTAATGAGTTTGATGGTTAGTAAGATATTGTCTGCATCTTACTGCACCAGCATATAGCAATGCATCTATCACTTTTACTTTTTAAACTAATGATCTGAGAAATAGTTATAGGCTTAATTTTATCCAAATTGATTATTGAAGTAAAGGACAAAAGATATGACAGAGAAAAAGAATGAAAGATAAGAAGTAGGGAAAGAGAAATTGATTTTTCAATTTTTGAGGTTAAATTTGCACTTTTTTGCACCTAAAAAATAGATTTACATGTAAAGATTCCCTTTATAATTGATGAAAAAGAGCAGGGAGAATGAGGAAAAGCAATGGAGATAAGTCAAAGTTTTTGATAAACTAATAAAAAAGGAAAAGAATTTCTGAACCACGTTTATTTCAACCTTTAAAGAAACATCTTTACTTCTGTGAAGTTTATTCTGCTTTTACATTTTTCTTTCATTATATGATTGAGGATAATTTTTTAAGCTCAGTGCTTAATAATGCTAAAGAAAAAATAGATTGAAACAAATTCTGAACAAATACTCCAAGATGCATGCAAAAAATAAGCAAAAACCCTAAAGAAATTTGAGCTGCAATTTACAATTTTTGTGTGTAGGATTTCCTTGGGAGATCTTTTTTTTTAAAACTTCTAAAAATTT
Organism: Otolemur garnettii; assembly: GCF_000181295.1. Lineage (NCBI taxonomy): Eukaryota > Metazoa > Chordata > Mammalia > Primates > Galagidae > Otolemur > Otolemur garnettii. Next base: position 5,821,350 of record NW_003852490.1, read on the forward strand.
CTTACTTTTTTTCCATCTGCTGCAGAACTTTCAAGTTGCTACGGTACATTTGTACAGAGACTGCCTAGGACCTTTCTAATATGTGACTTACATCCTGGTAGGAAATTACCTTGTTGTCACGGTTCACTAGATCGCACTTGGTGGACCAGCAGGTCATGGTTTAAGGACTTCTGCCAAGGTGGTAATTCATAACCAGTTCTCATTGCACTTCAGCATGGTTCTGGGTCAAAAACACCATTATCCTTTGCTTCAAGTTCATGTATGTTTCGACCCATCACTTTTACTTTGATAAATCTTCTCTTGTGAATAGAAAGTACTTGAAAAGATATGTGTGAAACTATAGACAGTGAATAAGAAATCATAATTTATCCCATTTAGTCTACACTCACAATACATGTGCACACGTGCATACACACACACACCCCCTCCCTCAAACATACCTACAGGAAAGCCAAAAACTTGGGGAAAGGCAATGAACAACAGGTGAGGGCGATAATTCATACTTCCATTTCCCCAAATAACCACATCACATCTTTTCTCTATTAAAGGTTTGCTCTTGCCAGGGCCTCTCATAGTGTGACTTTTGAGCATTATTCTAAACTGAACACTCTGTGATCAATTTATATATTGATCTGGGACCAACCTGGCCAGGGACCCTTAGTGCCCTGTCCCAATCATTATCTTTGTATTTTACATTTCACATTTGTAACAATGGAAGAAGTGTCTGAACTTTCCAATTCCCAAGACAAGGCCATTGATAAAAAATGAAACTTATCATGGTAGAGAAAGTAATGTCTTTCTTGTATCTCCAGTGATGTCCTCAGTGATTTCCACAAAGAACACGAAAAGGTTGCTGGTTAGCAGGAGCCTCACTTCAGACTTAATGTATTGATTCCCTATTTGTGATCATCCCTATCTGAGATGATTGTCCACACCGTTCGCTTTCCATTCAGTCTGTCAAGCAAAAGTCACTTAAAATTAGAAATCCAGAATGTTTTAATGTTACTAATATCCTGCAGGTTGCAAGAAGATGGCTTTGCAAATACATGTAACTCACTATGCCTTCAATGCTTTAAATGACCAAAGCTTACTCTCAGTGGTTAATGAATAGTATCTTGCCCACCTACCTGAACTTAGAAAGAAGTTGTGAGTCTTGAGGACAACGTACTACTGTACACTCGCAAAATGCCTCTGTAGTTATACCATTCCCATTTGAAAAGTGATAAAGCAGAGGTTTAGTAAGATTTATAGCTAGCAAATGTTATATTTGAGTTTGAAATGTTTTTTCTTTTACTTTAAAGCTTATCCTGCTAATTATATAAGCCATTATTTTAATTATGGATTTTATTTCTGTTTTGGTCACCCCTATCTAGACATGCTGTTATGCCGACAACGTATTTCATGATGTATCTATTCATTTATGACACCAATATTTATTGAGCATATTTTGCTGCCATTGTTCTAGATATTGGAGACACAAAAGTAATATTTGGCATTCTTGTAGTTTATGGTGGTTGTTGGAAGAATAAAAATATAAATTAACATAATATATCATCTTGGATATTAAAAAGTGACTAATTGTGAAAAATGTCAGAATTAAAGGATTGGAATTTTTGAAAAGGGATTTGCAACATTAAAAGGGTGTTCAGGCGGGCCTCTCAAGAAACATGCAACTATGCAAGGACTTGAAGGAGAGAGAATGACTTCTGCAGCTGAGGGAAATATATTTGCAGATGGAATAAAAAGACCCCTAGACAAGAGGGCATTGATGTGGTTGAAACAGACAGGCGGGAGATAATATGTGAGATACAAAGTACGGTGAAGTTTTGAAAGTCTTTAATGCATTATAAGGCATTTAGTTTTTATTCTGAGAGAAATGGTAGTTGGCAGGTAATTCTCAACAGATAATATTTTATCAGAATTATTGGGATGCACATGTATTTTAGGGAGGCACAAATGAAATCAAGGGGTTGGATGCAAGACTAATTCGCCAGTCTGGGAGGTATTTAACTAGTAGCACTGAAGGTGGTAAAACCTGTCTCTGTGTGTGTGTGTGTGTGTGTATTCTAATTTTTAATTAGTGGATTTAGGGATAGAAGTGTGGTGTTTATTACATGCATGAATTATATAGTAGTGAATCTGGTTGTATTTTTAAAATAAATTCAATATAATTCTTGATGAATTATATGAGGAGAGTAAGAAAAAAATCGAGTCATAGAATACTGCATGTGTTCTTACTTGAGCGAATTGAAGACAGTTACCATTTATTGAGATGTGCAAGTATATATAGGTGGACCTGGCTTGAGGGGAGAATAAATTTATAGCATGTATAGTGTAAGACGTTAAGTTAGATTGTGGCTAAGAGGTTGAGTCTAGGCTATAGGAGAGTAGTATATATTAGAGATATAAGTTTGTAAATCATCCCCAGTGATTTTGGATGATAAATAGATATGATACAGGAGATTACCAAGCAAGTGCATGTAAAGAGATAAGAGATGTTGAAGAAGTAAGCAAAATAAACATCTGGACACCCAAATTGAGAAGACCTAGGAAAGTAGGAAAAATGAGACACTAAAGAGCATGAAGGAGTTGTAAAGAAAATCTGGAGTGGTGCCTTAGAAACCAAATATAGATCAACTTTGGTAAATTCTGTTGCTAAGTAAAATTAGGCCTGAGAATCAAATAATGGTTTTCATAATATGAATTACTGTTGTCTTTGGATAGTGCAATAGAATGAGAGGGACAAATTCCTGAATACACTAAGATTAAGGGAGGCTGGAAGAAAAGATATTAGACCATAAATAGTAAATATAGAAACAAATCTTTGAAAGATTTTTCTTATAAAGGGAAAAGAGAGTTAGGGAGCTGGAGAAGAGAGTGGGTTCATGAAAACTTATTTGCGATATTATACATACATTTATATTAGAGAAATCACACCTGTCCTGATGGGAATGATAAATGTAGAGGGACAATTTAATGATGTCAAAGAGGACAGAGAGAATGCAGTGACATTTGTCCTAAAGCAGTAGAAGGGAAGGGACTGATAACCTGTTTACATGCCAATGTTTCCCATTTCATCCTATCCTTGGTCAAACTCATCCTGTCCAGGGTGAAAAATTGACACCATTTTTTTCTGTTATTTCATCATCACCTTATCTGACTGGGGTGACCACTGTTTTGAGGCTGTGTTAAAAACCTGCCAAGTTGACATGCACTTTATGCCACTCGATACTTACTACTGAAAAAACACAGGCCACTTTCAGAACCAATTCCAGAATATGTGTTATTGGCCATTGGCGAGTGTAAAAAGTTATGCTCAGCAGCATTGGGTCTCATGGTCTATGACTCTGTTTGGGCTTCTGTAGCAAAATAACACATATTGACTGTCTTAGGCATCAGAAAATTATTTTCTCACAATCCTGAAGGCTGGAATTCCAAGATCAAGGTGCTAATAGGGGTGCTTTCTGGTGAAGACTCTCTCCTTGGTTTGCAAAGAGCCTCCTTCTCTGTCCTCACATGGCCTATTCCTAATGCAGAGAGAAATGTTTCTTCTTAATGAGAACATTGGTCGTATTGGATCAGAACCCCACATTTATGATTTTATTTAACTTTCATTGCTTCCTTAAAGACCCTATTCATAAATATAGTCAAATATGGGCATGAGTGTATATATGAATTTGGGGGAAACAACTAATCCTATAACGTGTAGATACCATCTAAATTCTTCCACTTTAGCCACATGATGGTTTAGTAGTCACACAGCCTACACGGGAACAACTTCCCTGCTCCTTTGTGATTCCACTTGCCCTTTCTATATGAAATTAGCAAGCTGTCCATACTCCTTGCTGTTCCAAAAGACTTTCTTTCTTCCCCTATGACCTACTCCAACCACCCCAAGGAACGGCTTTGTGGGAGCTACTTCATTTTGATAACACCATAGCCATCTCTTAAACTATAAATACTAGCACTCAGTATAAATATAAATAGAATAATATTTTCCAATGTTTGGTCTCTATTTTGAGCCAATTTTCATTGAAAGAACTCAAGTAAAATCTTCCCCCAATAAGACTGTAAGACAAGGAATAGTGTCTTTAATCACTGCCTGAGCTAATCTAATCAAGGGGCTGCTGGCTTCCAGGATCCAGCAAGGACCCTCTCCCTCTGCATTCTCGTAAGTCCTTCCCGCACCCTTTCATGGACAATTCTTCATTTTTGATCCTATGGCTGGTATTCTGTTAGACAACTTTAGTGTTCTATTAATTTTCTGACTGTTTTCTTTTAGAACGTAGATACCAAATCCTTTTGCTTATACCACAGGTACCCTGTAACTTCCTCATTTGATCACTTCGTTCCAATCCTGATGCTACACAGATTCCTGGGCTATGGTGGGAAAATCTGGTAGAGGAAAGAACAAGTGTTTGTGAAAGGGAAACCAAGTGTGGATGAGATACGATCTTTCAACTGTATAGAGAACCTTTGGAGGAAACGTTTAAGCAGGGGTCTGTGAGTGTTCTATAATATTTAATGACAGCAGTAATGCCTAGTCACTGAGCCATTACTATGTTCTAGGAACATAGCGACATGTATTGCACAATCAATTTATTCAATCCTCCTGAGAAATGTAGAAAGTAGCTGAGATTATCCCTATTTTTAAAGAAACTGGCAGAGTAGTTACATGCCCATTCACACACACCTTGTATCTTAATTTGTTAGAGCTACTATAATGAAGTGCCTTAGACCAGGTTATTTATAAATAATAGAAATTTTTTTGCACCATTCTGGAAGTTGGGAGGTTTAAGGTGTAGGTGACAACAGACACGGCATCTGGGGAAGGTTCACTCTCTGCCTTGTAGGGGGCCTCATGCTGTGTTCCCACTTGGTAGATGTAGCAGCAGAAGGAAGCCCCCTTGAGTCTCTCTTGCAAGGGCAGAATACAGTTTATCAGGGTTTAGCTCTCATGACTTAATCACTTCCTGAAGTGCCCTCTTAATACTGTCATATTGGATATTAGGTTCCACCATAAAAATTTGAGAGGAAAACCATCATTAAAACTGATGTACTTTGGAAATGAGATAAATTGGCTCCAGGAAAACACTTCTTTCTGTGCTAAATATTTGCTTCTGAGCCTCTTGATAATTGTGTAACATTGTCAGTATCTCTTAGGGACAGAACTCTGGCTGAATGACCATTCTATGCCTTTTCTGACCAATTTCCTCATGAAATTTTTTTCTCATTTTTATCATTTATGGTAAAAAAAAAAATCTGACTTTGTAAGACAGACCCTGTGAATGGCACTCCCTATCAAGTCTCTGGACTTCATTTAATTATGAAGAAGAAGAATAATCCAAAGGGGATCTGGAAATAGAACTCTGTGATTAGAATAAAATGCCAGTGGAAGCCAAATATGGCAAGTGCTGTCCAGAAAAGAATGTGAGTTTCAGTCAGTGGGGAGTGTATAACATCTTCCATCTCATTCATTCAAGTTCATTTTTTCCTCCTTAAACATCAGTTCATCTTATGACATTGGCTCCTGAATTTTCTGTCCATTCCTTTCTTTTCTAAAATTCCTTTATGACTAATACAAATAGTTTACATATGAATCAAAACACAGAGACAATCTAGTTGAGACTTCTCTCCCATCTCAGTGGATTACTCTCCATCCAACTGGCGATCTGAGAAAACTGACTCTCTTGATATTAACTGTTTGGAACATCAAACCAAAGCAGACAATCACAAAAGGTACAGCAGTAGAACTGTTAAAAATCCCCTTTCCAGGAAAGAGAGCCCTGATGTATGTATATATGTGGCAAAGAGGTAGAATAAGAAGAGATGGGAGAAGTCTTTTGCAGCGAGAGTAATTATTCATCTAGGAGTTCAGAAACCATGACCTCACAGAAGCTTTAACTTCTTGCAGTTTCCAGAGACGCATGGATGTAAGTAGATTGTGCCTGTTTCACAGACGATGCTCTGCTTAGCTTGATATTCCTTGGTGCATATCAAGGAGTCTAGCAACTTTCCTCAGCTTTGCCTTATTTGAATTTCATAAAACATCTTTAATTAGCAAATTTTCCTTTTTCTTATTCATCGCTTATTTTCCAAGTCAAATTATCATCCTAAAATGATGAGATCTCAAGGCTAATTTTTGAGGAATCAATGAAGAGATCATAGATATATTTTTGAAGTATGCAACAGGAGAAAAATATTAAAAATTAAACAATGAAATATATAGTGGTTTGACTAATTTCATTATGACTTTAGGCCTTATTTTGATTTTAATTGCTTTCAATTTGAATGAAAGTATTCTCAGTCATAAATTTTCCCTTTTGCTAGTTATTTGTTAGACAATTAAATGAAACTATTTTATGTGTAATCTTAGCTAATCAACACAATGATGTATATCACCAGGCTGGAGGCTGGACTTTGGTTTTTCAAAGCCTCTTCTATTGTTGTATTAATAATTTTATTTCTGAAATATATAAACAGAATTTATTACATGGTCAATTATTTCCATTTTTATTCATTAAAAATAGAGTGCCATTAGAAAATTTTAGGTTCTTGTTTTATTGAAAATTACGTGGATTTATTTTAGTGCTTCAAAGAATATTTAAAATTCCTCAAAAGCCGTTCCTCAATATTACTGACAACTAAGAATTGTATCTTAACTAGGAACTTTTAAGATAAAATTTTAGATGCATTGAATAGGAAATTCTTTAAACTACTTCTCTATTCTCATACCCCTAGAGATAATATCTGGAATTTATATTCAATTAATGCATACCTCTAAATTCAACACAGCCCAAATAGTTCTAAAAACAAGAAAGAAAGCTTGGTTTTGTATAATTCATAAGAGAAATGTTCAGTTCAAAGAACATAAAATACAAAGCATGAAAGAAAACAGTTGCTTTCATTTATAGAAGTAGAAACTACCAATCGGATTGTTCTAAACTTAACCCTCAAATGGAAAGAAAAATGCTAATGTAAATCATAAAAAGATAAATCTAGGACAAAGAGAGCTTAAACCAAACATTGCATGGACATTGTCAAAATAGGAACAATTCCTTCTGTTTTCTTAGGTGAAGTGTGTATTTTTACCCTGGTATTAGCATGACAAAAAAAAAAAACACACATGAAATGTGTTCATTTACATTTCAGACAAAAAGGTGCCACTTTTCCTGCCATCATCATTATTTAACCTAAAATTGTTCCAGTCATTTTGAATGGGGAAAAATCATCATTACTCAAAAACATTTCTCCCAGACCTTTGGATTCCCATGTTAGATATTCTAAGTACGTGAAATATTTTATTTGTCATTTTTTTTTCTTTCCCATACTTGGTCTACATCTTTGTGAACTGCAAGGCAGGTGAAAGATTATTATAATAACTAGATAAGTGTGTGAAAAATATGACTTCAGAATAGTTCTAGTATTGTTTCTTTATAAGCTAGGGTAGTATCGGGATACCTAATTTACAGAACAGGTCAGATTGTTGATAATGAAGTATGTGAATCTCTGACATACCATCCTATTATTAGTAACATTTGTTATAGAAAAATAAGAACCTTTGTTTATATTCTAGGCATATATGCCCTTCAGGTTAGTCACTTAAAACACATGAGGTAAAGGGGAAAAGAAATATTTAACTATCACTAATGGCTGTTTTCATTTTGAGCAAGAAGGACATGTCTGTACTTTTTAGTAATAACAGAATCTATCTCCAACTGTCAATCTTGGAGAACAAAAATGTTGTTCATATAAAATTCATAGAACTAAAGGGGTTCCTGTCACAATGCTTTCGAGAGAGCACTGTCAAATCTCTCTAAGCTTTTAGTTTAAATGTCATTTCTAGTCAACTGCAAGGATTTTTTGTGTTTTAGCACTAGCTTTTTCCTAGGGATACATTAGGACTTTCAGAGGATTTATGTTTTTTAGTAAAAGACACTCTACCTCCAATCCTTATAAAATTCCTTCCTACATAGTGTCACATGTAAAAGACTCATGGAAAAAA
>NW_003852490.1:5829492-5833927 GCF_000181295.1 Otolemur garnettii
TTAGTCTGAAAATGACCTCCTTGGGATATGCTAATACCTTAATCCTGTTCACCAACCCTTCCTATCACAAATACCCACATACATTTGGAATATTCTTTTTCCTACTTGACACCTTATAATTCTTATAGCTGTTGTAGATACATGCTAGGAAAGGAGTCTCTTCTTTCTTCCCAAAATGTTTTTAAATAATCTGTGGTGCTGGACTTCTTCCTCAGTAGATTGTTGTCATGTATTCAAAACATTTAAGAAGTCATTTTTTGTCATCCACCAATCCAAAATAACAAAGTCAACCCTTTAATTACTGAAACAATCCATGCTTTAGTACCAGACTCTACATATATCAGCTATTGTTAGCATTTGAATTTCAGCTTATTTATTCAGACTTTACAATTCTAGTTATAGAAGGGAGCACAGCCCTGAAGACACCTTGTTTTGTCCTTGTGAAAAACCAAAGAAGAGAAACACCTGGTCATGCTTTGGCTGAACTTAGAAACTACAGAGAAGTGAGATAATGTATGTATATGGGTTTTAAGCCACTAAACTTGTGATAATTTTTAACAGCAGCAATAGAAAACCAACACAATGTCCATTCTAACTAAATGATGGAGCAACTAGAGTAATAATCAGAAAGAGCATAGGTCTAAAAGATACAGCAACCACCTTGACCTAATTGTTAATTTAAGAACAGGACATTCCAAACCTGCAGGGTGCTTGTTCTTTTGGATGTAGTGGGTTCCTTATTGGGATAAATAATATTGTGACTCATAAAAAATAATAAACTTCAGAAGTTTAAAATCAGAAAATATGTGTTCTCTGAACACATAGAACTAAATTAGAAATGAATGGCAATTAGCCAGCTACAAAATCCTAATTATGTGGAGATTGAAAACATAATCTAGGTAATCCATGGGTCTAATAGGAAATCACCAAAAAAAAAAAATTATGAATGTTTTTAAAATTATAAAAACAAGAAATACTAATACTCCAGGGAAGTTTTGTATATGAAGTTATTAGAAAAGAAGGGAGATCAAAAAAATCAATGATTTAATGATACAAGTTACTACTTCAAGAAACAATCAACCAAACTAAACACAAATGAACTGGAAAAAAGGATATAATAAAGACTAGTAATAAATACAGCAGAACTTAGTTAATGAAATCAGGCATTTCTTTTAAAAGATTAATAAAATTAATTAGCTTTAGCTTTTAAATAGATCAATAAAATGTCATATCTAAAAAATAAATTACCAACGTAAGTAAAGCAAGTGAATATCAAGATATATCCTACAAGTTAAATCCTAAAGTACAAGATCATGGAAAAGGCTGGACAGTAATATGAGACTATTATGAATAATCTATGCCAACAAATTCAGTAACTCCGATGAAATAGAAAATTTCTTGAAAGACACACATCATATTTTTTAGGAAGAGATATGAAATAGAAATCCAAATCTATATTATTTAAATAAATAAAATATATAATTAAAACCTTCTTAAATTAAGTATAAAACAAATAAGAACAAAGAAAAAACTTCTAGGTTCAGATTTTTTTCATTGGTGAATTCCGTCATTGAAATAAATGGTAGCAACTATTTCATCAGTGAACAATGGTATCTATAAAATAAAAAGAAAATATATGTAATACCTAATAAAATCTGAATGCTAAAAGTCAGATGAAAAATGCAGAGATATTTGTTCATTCCCATTTTATTTACCATTTAACTATCTCAATAAAAATATAATCATTTGTATTTTCATATTATATTTTTATTGATCTAGTTAAAATCTAATTAATTCTTAGCTGGTGTAATATAGCAAAGTAATTGATAACTGAAACAGAAAAGCAAATTTTTTATTGGTAGAAGACATACCATTTATGTAAACAATGCTAAAGAATCTACAAAAAACCTACCAGACCTATCTTTGTAGAAAGATTTCAGGATGCGTAACTAAAACTCAAAAATATTGTTTTGCTAAAGTCTAGTCATAAAAAATAAAATCATAGCTTAATTATTATTAGAATGAAAATAATGTACTTAGAAATAAATTTTTAGGATTGGTTAGTGGCAAATTTGGTAAATTACGCATTTACGAAAAATGTATAAGATTGGTAAATGGAGAACTATAAAGCATTACAAAAAGAAATGACATGAACAAAAATAAATGGAGTAAATATATAATGTTCAAGAACTTAAAGAGTTGATATTGTTAAAAATGACCCTTCTCTCTACTCGGAAGGCTGAGGCAAGAGAATCGTCTAAGCCCAGGAGTTGGAGGTTGCTGTGAGCTGTGTGATGCCACAGCACTCTACTTAGGGCAATAAAGTGAGACTTTTTGTCTCTTAAAAAAATAATTACCCTTCTCTCCAAACTGATATGTAGATGAACTTTAATCCTACTCAAAATTCTAACATGATTTTTTTGAAGAAATTGACAAGCTGATTTTTAAATGTATATACTATTAGCAAAGTATCTACAAGTCAAAAGAATCTTGTAAGAATAGAACAATGTAGAAGACATTTCAAAAGTCCAGTAATCAAGACAATCTAATCAAGACAAGGCATTGACCCAATAGCGGAATGGAAGAAACAGAGTCCAGAAAGAGATCTAGACTTGCATGGCCAATTAATTATTCACACACATGCCAAGATAATTCACTAGATAAAAGAGGCCTTTCAACACATAGTGTTAAGATAGCTGTGTGAGGAATAGGTTTTGGAACATCAGCCTAGTCCTCAAACCATGCAAAATAATAAACATAAAATGAATCACTGACTATATTTAAGAGCTAAAATTATTAAATTTTATGTGAAAATATTTGAAAGTGTTTTTGTATTTTGCATAAGGAAAGGCTTTTTAAATAGAGAACAAAGAACAAAATACAAAAAACCCCAACATATTATTCATTAAATAACACATTAACAAAATTAAGATCATCATATAAAAGGCTCATATTTAGGATATATAAAGAACTGTTACCACTCAATAATATCAAAACAAATAGTTAAATGAAAAGGAGCCACCAACCTGAACAGACACTTCATTAAAAAAGGTAAATGGCCAGATAAGTATCATTGGTAACCAAGGAAATACAAATTATCACCATATGACCATATCAATAGGTGAAAAACAGATATTTAACTAAATTTGACATTATGAATAATAAAAGTTCTTAACCAACTAGGGAAAATGAAAACATATTCAATATTATAAGGCAACTCCATTAATATCTACAGGTAACATACTACGTCACAGTGAAATAATCATGAGGTTATAAAAAAGACAAGATGTTTAATCATTTCATTCTAATATTTAAGGTCCTACCTAGTACAATAGGCAAGACAAAGATAATAACATGCATACAGGTTGAAAGTAATAAAGCAAGAAATTTTACTTGTAACACGCTTGCCTTATGTAGGAAATTCTAAGAAATGTCTTTTAAAAACTTACAAGAATAAGTCAATTTAATAATATGCCAGGATACAAAGTCAATATAAAAAAAATCAACTACATTTCTGTGTGATAGCAATGAATAATTGGAAAGTGAAATTAAACATATGGCATTTACCTGATCATCCAGAGCAATAAAATGTGTTTCTTACTTGATAAATAGATTAATATGCCATTACTTCAGATTTTTGTTTGATACTCTGATTTTCCATTTCCAGTGAAAGACGTGTTGGGATTATTGAGTGCTGGTGTCTCCAATGTCTAACATTAAACTTAATGAGGGCCGTAGGTACACAGAGGGGCAGAGTTCTACTCAAGGGTGCATATTTATTTTTTCATAGTGTTTTTAAGATCACCTCTGGGGGGACTCTCCCTCTGGCAATCTGTCCCTTGGCTTGGGACTTGTGGAAATCACTATTACGACCCTATTGTTACACGTCTTCAAAGCAGACAGAAATTGCAGTATTGCAACAACACACCCAGAATATCTAAATCTCAACACTTGGCTAATAAGTATGATGAAATACATTTTTCAAAACAGATCAAGCAAAATCAGTCTCAATGAAATGTGAAAGAAAGAGCTGGGCACTGTAATCCTAGCTATAAAGTGTTAGCTGTAATCCTAGCACTCTGGGAGGCTGAGGCCAGTGGATTGTTTGAGCTCAGGAGTTCCAGATCAGCCTGAGAAAAGAGTAAGATCTGTCTCTACTAAAAATACAAAAACTAGCTGGGCAGTGATGGGCACCCATACTCCTAGCTATTGGGGAGGCTAAGGCAAGAGGATCACTTGAGTCCCCAAGAGTTTCAGGTTGCTGTGAGCTATGATGCTAGGGAACTCTACCCAGGGCAGCAGAATGAGATTCTGTCTCAACAAACAAACAAATAAACAAAAAACAAACAAAATAAGAAAACATGAAGAGGGTGGCACCTGTGGCTCAAAAGGGTAGGGCGCCAGTCTCATAAGCTGGAAGTGGTGGCTTCAAACC
>NW_003852490.1:5833959-5837010 GCF_000181295.1 Otolemur garnettii
AATGAAAACGTGAAGAAAAGTAACCTACCAGTTTTTAACATTTATCACTCATATCATGAAAATAGTGATCTGGAAATTTTAGCTACTAACAAATTACAGCTAGTACATAATTCACACATAAAGATAATTCATTTGCCTAATTTACCTTAATAGTATATCTAAAAGCATTTACATTTGCCTGTGAAACTAAGTATACCTTAGTAGGCTTCATTGTGTGATATTAGTGTTTTAATTTTTTTTCTCATCTTGTTTTTTTTTTTTCTTCCAATTCAGTTGTCAACTTCTCCCATGAATTGGATGAATTTGTCCTTGCCTTCATTTTTTCCTAGCAATAACTTTAGTCTTCAGTACACATTGACAATTTGAGTTATTAATATCAATAAAATTAGAGATCAGAAGCCAAACCACTTTTAAAAGAAATATTTTTGAACTTGGTTAGAGAAAAGATGAGTCCACTAATTCAGATAACCTAACAACTTATACATGTAAGATCTTTGTATTAAATACATCTCAAATTTTATGCGTATGTCTCTACACCTGAAGACCTAAAATTATTGTCTAAAAGTAGTGCACTTTTTGATAGTCAGGAGTCTAAAAAGTATTTGCTAAAATTAGTTTCAGATTCAGCAAACATTACGATTGACCACCTATGGGCCTAATGCTATCACCTAATTATTTCATTTGAGCCAAAGGCAATTATATGAAATAAGCTACATTTAGCACATTTTAAAGATGAAGCATCTGAAATTCAGTAAAGTTAAGAGACACGATAAATTTGTTACTGCTAGCATAAAAAAGATATTTTCAAAACCAGACTTTCTACCTTGCTGCCACACAGGACTCCTGATAGCCTTAAATTGATGTAATTAATAAGATCAAAGCAGAAAAATTATCTCGCCATTCTCTCTGTCATTTATATACACTTGTATATATGTCTGAGTTTGTATGTGTGCATGTATACAACAAAAACTCAAGCAGAAATTATTCAGATTATGTAGGGATTTTTTTTATTTCAATAGTTTTAGGGTATACAAGTGTTTTCTTTTACATGCATGAACCACATAATGTGGAAAAGACCTTTTGTGTGCTTTGGATGTGAAATTCCATCCCAGAAAACAAATGAATATGCTCTGATATTTAATTTACTTAAAATCCTACAACAGTAGTGGAAAATTTTCATCAAAGCCAAGCCATATAAGGCATGTGCCAGGGTTAGGATTAATGATATTAATATAACTATATTTACATGGTTCCATTAAACAATTTAAGTACTAGCTAGCTCATTACAACACTACTATCTATCTCTACTATCTCCTTTTCTTGTTTCATTTTTCCTTTTAGTATTTATTACTGTGTCTTGCAGACAATAATTTATCTTACTTATTTCTAATCCCCATGTAAACTCCATAAAAGCTAATGTTTTGTATCTTTCTGTATTTTTTTTTTCTATCATGTCCAGTGTCTACAACAACACCCCCCAATTTTAGGCACCCAGTATTGTTCTCTGATGAAGAAATGAGTGCAGAAATAAACATGGGATTTTCAATTTTTTTTAGGAAGCACGTACAGTTGATGAAAATGCAAGGAATCTTGGCCCCTCTAAAGCATGGAACTGGAAAGGATAGAGATACTATTCTCAGCTTGTGGGCTGGGACAGGTCAGCAAGAGAGAGTTAACCACCTGAGGCCAAAAGCTTCGCTGCCTGATCCCAGAGACAGTGTTCTGAGTAGAGGAAATTCGTATTGTCTGGTTGCATCACAGTCAAGGCGAAGTCATCCGTTTAGCATTTTAATCTTTGGGAGTTATTCAGCAGTCACTAAGGTAACAGCAATTGGTGGGTTCCGGCATTAAAAATAAAAACTAAAAACTGAAGTATACTCATCTCAGCACTGTTTCCTTCTTCTGCCCAAACAAGCAAAGTCTCTGATAAGCAAATGCAGTGTGAGAAGGTTAAAAAGTAGTAAAAAAAAACCTCAAAGAGTTGTTTTATACCCCTGCACTTGTCAGCAAATGACTGGGATGAGTTAAGCAAAGAAGTCTGGAAAGATCTGAGAGTCATCTGTGAACCCTCAAATTCACATGTATTCAGAGAATGTAAAAGTATTATTTTTAATTTTAAAAACTTAGAAGGGTACAAATGTTTCCGGTTACACGAATCATTTGAGTTATGTTGCAGCCAGTCAAGTGTGCCCATCACCACCCAGATACTGTTCATTGTACCCTTTAGGTAGGTTTTCAATGATCTTCTCCTTCCCTCAAGCCCCTCGTTGACTTTTACTTTCCGCTGCGCACCTGGGTGCTCATTAGTTAGTTCCAGTTTAACAGTGAGTGCATATGGAGTTAGTTTTCCATTCTTTCTGTACTAAGTTTAGGATGAGTGTCTGCAGTCCCATCTAAATATCTGCAATAGGGTTTGACTTATATGTCCTCATGTCAGAGTGGTATTCCGTAGAAAACATACATCATGTTTTGATAACTCATTCATGAATTGATGGGCACTTGGGTTGATTCCACATCTTTACAATTGTGAATTGCATTATAGTAAGCATCTGAACACAAGTGTCTTTTTGATAAAATAACTTCTTCTTCTTTGGGTAAATATTGTGTACAGTGATTGTTGGATTAAACGATAAGTCTACTTTTAGTTCTTTTTAACTTATAAATCAGTTGAGGGTCACCCAATGTATAAATATTTGAGGCAAAAACAGAATAAAGGGGTTGAAGGAATGATACTCTGTAGGGGCACAGCTTTTGCATGCTATTACACTTGAGTTGGGGTTAACCTAAATTATATTGTTATAAATTATAAACCAGATTGATAGACCTGCCTAATGATAATCCCAAGGGAACTCACCAAGACATAGCTAAAAACATATGTGGTGAAATGAGTAAGGGAAATAAAACATACACCAGAAAATATTTAACACAAATGAAAGCAGTAATGAGGGCTGGCACCTGTGGTGGGAAGGCACCGGCCCCAAATACCGGAGGTGGTGGGTTCAAACCTGGCTCCCGCCAAAATCTGCAAAAAAAAAAAAAAAAAAAGGAAAG
>NW_003852490.1:5837050-5844952 GCF_000181295.1 Otolemur garnettii
AAAAAAAAAAAAAATAGAAAAGTAAAATCTGCATGGACAGAAACCAGTGAAGCTCTCTGGCCAAGTTGAAACTTGAATGTGTGGATCAGTGACACACTATCAGTGGTTTCTTGCAGGTGACAGAATGGACCACAACACAGGCTGTCTCAAAACTTCTGTAGTGACCCACACATTTTTCTACTTCCATTAGCTTCTGTTAGGGTGATAGGAAGAAGGTAAAACTGGATAAGGTGCTATGACATGGTTACAACAGAATACGGAGATTGTGACTTATATAAATCTTAGTCAGATTTAATCCTTTTGGAACTAGGCATGAGAAATTGCTGCCTTTGCTCCCATGATAGTTGTAGCAATAACAAAATCAATAAACCTTTCTAAGAGGCAGTGAGCCAGAGCAGACTCTGTTTTCTTTGTTACCTTAAAATGCTGAAGTCCTGCAGGGGTGGGATGTATGCATTCTCACCCAAATGAAAATATAAAGTAATATAGATTATTGAATATTACCTTTTTACCTTTATATATTATATATGCTGTAATTATAATGTATTAAAAATTATTTCTTCCATAATAATCTACTACATTACAGATAGTATGTAATTATATTTACATACATTTAGTTCATAATTAAAATGGATTTTGCCTATAAAATAACGTATTTTGACTTTTTCCTCTCAGTCTTAACTTCCACATTTGATATATATTTTTTTTCACTATTAAAGTTACTAATGCAGAAGAAACTTGGTCCTTCCCTGTGGCGGACAGGAATTCTGAAGGCTCCCTGATGGTGTCTATAGGGACATTTCTTCTGCGGTAGATTTTTGGTCTCCGGGATTTGAAGAATGAATCCCTGGACCACAGATTAGTGGTAAAACAGACTTATTTTACAGATAATACAGAGAGAGCACCAGAGCTCCTGGCAAAGGGAAAACCCTAAGTCACAAAGTCTCTCTGCCTGGATCTGTTTCTGGGGGTATACATAGTCACAGGGTCCTTTGTAGTTACAGTTGGCCAGGGCTTCGTAACCAATGAACTGAGGACAGAACCTTCAGCTTGTGACAAGTTGAATGAATGCCTTGAGTGAATGCAGTGCATTTATGAAATTGTCCAGGCCTAGGAAATGACTGGTCCCTGTTCATGTCTGAATGGGGGACCCTGTATCACCCGTGGGCCTGGGACATGCCTACAGGGGAATAGAGCAGCTAGGTCCAAAGGTGGTTCTGGCATTGACACCAGCAGCCGTGGGGGCTGTGCTGTGGTCTCCCTGCACTAACCAGGGACCCGGGTTTCCGCCGCTCGCCCTCTCTGCGGCCCTGGGTTGCCCACTCTGCCTCCTCGCCTGCGCCAACACCGCCCGCGCAAATGCAGAAGGCGTGGCAGGTCCTTCCTGGGTGCACCTGCCCTGTGCCAACGGCAGGCTCTGATGTCTTTCTACTTTCCTCAGCCTAAGAACTTTCTTCCTTTCTCCTCGGAGACTCCATTAACCAAACTGCACAGGATATCTGAGAAATGCCTTTTTCTGTGCTGGCAGGCTGCCTTCAAGGATGTGCAGAAACACCCCAGCGTTATTTGTTAGGAGACAAATACTCTGCTACTCTGTGTGCGGAGCTGAACTAGGCTGAGACGCCGAGAGCAATCACCAAGGCGGGGGGCAAAACGGTCCTGCCGCAGCTCCCAGAAGTCGCGTTCTCTCAGCCTCTCCTGCCTCATTTCAAACCAGGCTCAGTGTTCCTGTTGAATTTTTGCTTCATTAGGTATAAATGAAGACTCAATTTTTCAGGTTCCCAATGTGAATTTTAAACATGAGGAAGAGATATGAATAAATAAAAATTAAAATATTTTATACTTGACATTTAAAAATGTGTCTGAACTATTAGCCCATTAATGACGAGGAAGAGAATGATATCACCGTGTTAAAGCAGTAGGTAAAATTCTAATAAAGACAAGCTAAGGTAGTGGCTTGTACATATTTTAATAAAATGAATGCTATTGCCTCAAATTCGCTCCTTTCCACTAAAAATTTTCCAAAATGAACTTGGCTTCAGCTCAGGTTACTTGCTGAATCCTCCTCCTGTAGGTCAACGGGTTGGGCCCAAACAGCCCAGCATTTTCTTTGCTATATCTCTTTTCCAATTGATACATACATCATTTTGACTTTTAGAAACCTTGAGTCAAGTTGTGCTAAAGACAGATGCCTGCGATTAGTAGCAGACAATTACTGAGTGGATTTCTTTTCACGTTTATCAGATTGTCAGTTGACGTCTGGTTACAGTGGATCAGCTTTCATTCCAATTTAAATACGTATGTCCACAGCAGAATACAGAATATATTGGTGGTACCAAATCCTTATTAGGGTTTTTTTCCTCTGGTTGGTGTATATTCTGTTTCCCACCAACTGAACCCATATTTAATGATGCATTACTCTTAGAAAGATTTGATAATAGATTCCATCCTGCCCCTGATGGCTACTATTGGACATTTCATTTCAAATAACAACAGCAATAATAATAAACTTTCAAGCATAAAACTATAGAAGGTAATCTATGCACACACCCATATATTTCACAGGGAGAGAAAAGACAAAAAGTATTGATTATCACGAAGAAACTACAGCCATTTTGCGGGACATATACTCTCTGGAGAAGATTGCCCTCTGCTGTACAATGTGCTGCTTTCTAGTAGAATTGATGGGCACCAGTCTCGAAAATTTCCATCCTTGATACTTAGAAATTTTCTCCATAAATGATCTTCAGAGTAGAAATGTATAATGAACAAATATAAAAATATTAGGTAATGAGTAATTTTCTCAACCTTAGAAATAATACGGTTTATCTCTTATTTGAAACATAAGGTTTCATTGCACTCTACTACATTTAAATTTTTAACCACACTGGGAATTATTGTTAAGGAAAAATTTTTTTTTTCATTTTTTTTATTAAAAGCTGGTAACCAATGTATAAGAGTTAACTAAATGTGAGGAGGATGGGAGAAACTTCAGTAGTTTGAATCAGTCTGCTTGAGTTTGGGTCCCAACTCTCTCTCTCTCTTTTTTTTTTTTTTTTGAGACAGACTCCCACTTTGTCACCCTTGGTAGAGTGCTATAACATCACAACTCACAGCAACCTCAAACTCTTGAGCTTAATCAATTCTTTTGCCTGAGCCTCCAAATTAGCTGGGACTACAGGCACCTGCCACAACGCCCAGCTATTTTTTTGTTGCAGTTGTTTAGCTGGCCTGGGCCAGGTTCGAACCCACCACCCTCAGTATATGTGGCTGGCACCATAACCACTGTGCTATGGGTGCCAAGCCAAGGAAAATATTATTTTAAAACTTAACTTGATATTGACATTAGATAGTGATATTAGATACTGAACTAAGCTCATTCCCTGGAAGCTTTAGTTTTAGCCTTTGTTAGAAGAATTCCACCTAGCTATGTGTGAAGAATGTAAAAGATCTTCAATATGGATATCGTCTAAATTGCTAAATTTTCTTTCTATATCTATTCCCATCAGAATTATGTAATTGCTTGACTTTAAATAGATACTACTGTTAAGAAGAGATAGGAAAAAAATAATAATTTCTCACTGAGAAGTAAGGAGATGATAGTTGAACGTGCGGGAACAAATCTTTCTGCCTCTGCCGCCTTGCCCTGATGAATTTGAGGTTGATTGAGTTACCTTGGTAATGTGGCAGGAGAGGAAATGAAAATGGCCTGTCACTTCCAGTAGTGATTAACCAGAATGATTACAAATGTCTAAATGATGGTCCATTAGAACTGACATGTTTTTGACTACACTTGACATAAAGTCAGGAAGAGTTTGTCCTGAGTTAACCACAAACTTTAATAGAAGCTGCCAGAATAGATAGAAGCATTGCAGGTCTGCTCATTTAGCAATCGTCAGCCTTTATGGCAAGTGCATCGCCCATATCCGGTGTGTCACACATCAAATGAGAAGACATCTATAATTATGTTAGTTTGCACTTCATACGTTTGAACTGAAGCATGCCCATTTAAGAATTGGAAGATGTGGATAAGGTTCCCCTCCCTACCCTGTCCTTTGCAGCTGGATTTTGATTCTATTTATTTCCATGTTTTCTCCCCAAGAAAAATACATTTCAAAAGATGCTTAAAGATCTGATTTCTCTTCAGGTTCTGTTTCTCTGTTCTACACTTTAAAAATAAGAAATTCTTAAAATGAAAACACTTTCTGTTTAAATCTCAACCTGAGAGATAGCTGATAAATAAGATTTATCCATTCATATTGTTTTACTTTAGGGAAAAGATGAAGAGTAATTGTTTTTAAGATCACAGCAAATAGGTGGTGAAACAAGGACTTGAACTTGTGCCTCCTCATTCATCGTGCTCTTGATTCTAAGAGTCCTTAGTTTGAACGCAAACTTGGCTAGGAAGAATTAAATACTAATGATTGGAATTTAATTTCAATATTTAGCTACCCCCGGCAGCAAACTGTGACTTTTCTTTGAGTGTTGTTGTTAGTTTTCAGATTGTATCCATTTTTGTATTTTATGTCTTCAGTGCATATAAATGTTTTTCATTTTGTTCATAGAAATAAAAATTATTTGTCCTAATTTAATAAAAATTTCCTGAATAAATACTTTTCATTAATAGAGGAAATAAGTAAAATGTGTTAGAAAATCCATGCTTAGCAATAGCTCACAATCTCACCATGGCAACAGAGCACAACAGGGGAAAATGAATGTGAGTAGCTGTCAAACAAAATAATAGACATGCTGATTAATTGTTAATGTAAAAATATTAATAAAGTTGGTCAGTGCCTGTGGCTCAGTGAGTAGGGCGCTGGCCCCATTTACCAAGGTTGGTGGGTTCAAATCCTGTCCTAGCCAAACTGCAACAAAAAATAGCCAGGCGTTGTGGTGAGCACCTGTGGTCCCAGCTACTCAGGAGCTGAGGCAAGAGAATCACCCAAGTCCAAGAACTGGAGGTTGCTGTGAGCTATGATGCCACGACACTCTACCAAGGGTGACAAAGTGAGACCCTGTCTCTTAAACATATATATTAATAAAGTTAAATGCATATTAATAAATGTTAAAAATATAAAGCAGTGTTTTTCTAGTTTTATTGAGATAAAAAATAGTACACAAATGTACTTATGTGAAGACATAAGGAATGCAGATAATTTGGTGAGTGTGAATATGCTACTTGCCCTAACATCATCATGTTCAAAACAATAAATGAATCTATCACACACAAAAGTTTCCCTGTGTGTGATAAGAACACTAAACGTAAGATCTACTGTTTTAAAGTTTTATGTGTTCAATACCTTATTGTTAACTGTAGGCAGCGTGTGCACAGCAGATAGCTGGAATTTACTCATCTTGTATAATAGTAATTTTATAGCTATTGGACAATAATTTCACATATCCTCATCCCTCTATTCTCTGGTAACCACCAATCTATTCTCTGCTTCTATGTTTGTCTACTTTAAATACTACACATAATAGGAATCATGCAGTTTTTGAGCTTCTGTGACTGGATATTCCATTTAGTTACATATTCTAATTTCATCCATGTTGTGCAAATAGAATTTCCTTGTTATTAAAGGTTGAATAATATCCATTGTAGGTATACCCACATTTTATTTATCTATTCCTCAGTAGGTGGATATTTAAGTTGCTTCCGTATCTTGGCTATTGTCAATAGAGCTGCAATGAACATGAAAATGCATATATCTCTTCAAGGTGCTGATTTCAATTCTTTTAGATATTCTTTTGTGTTGCTAGCACAAACTATCCTGGGCCTGTTAATTACAAAGGAGACAGGTTTACTTAGCTCCTGGTTCTGCAGGAGGTGAAGCAGAAGGCCCATGACGGCACATCTGCTAGGCTTCTGGTGGAGGCTTTCCAGCTGGTTCATCAGGTGGCAGAAGAGCAAAGGGGAAGCAGATACACACAAAGAGGCAAAACCTCATTTCTAACTTTCCACCCTCGGGGGGACAATTCTCTTCCTGAGGGAACCAATCCAGCCTCCAAAGAGGAGAAGTTACTACCAGGGGAAGGGTGCCAGGACATTCGTGAGGGATCTGTCCCTTCACTCCCCTTGACCCAAATAGCTTCCACCAGGCCCCACCTCCCAACACGTTCACACTGGGAGTCAAATCCAGCATGAGTTTCTGTAGAGACAAGATGCATTCAAACCAAACCAGATACGCACTCAGATTTGAGACTGGTGAATCGTCCTGAAGTGTATTTCTATTTTGTAAAGAACCTCCGTACTGGTTTTCAGAGTCGCTGCATCAGTTTGCGACCCCAGCAACTGTGTATAGGGATCCAATTTTTTTAGGGTGGTGCTTGTGGCTCAAAGGAGTAAGGCACTGGTCCCATATGCTGGAGGTGGCAGGTTCAAACCCAGCCCCTGCCAAAAACCACACACACACAAAAAAAAAAGATCCAATTTTTTCATAACCTTACTAACCTTTACCTTTTTATTTTATAATAGCTATCCTAACAGGTATGAAGTAATATCTCATTATGATTTTGATTTGCATGAGTTTTTCAAATTCCTTAAATTCCATTTGCATTTCTCAGAACAGAAAAAATATTACTTCTCAGCCTTTTTGGCTAAGATCAAGTATAGAACCAGAACAGAAAAAATAAAGTAATATCTTAAATATGTTACTTAACACATATTACCTAGATCAAATAAGAGTACTGCATAAAAGACTATTTCACATCCTATTTTATGTACGCACTTCATTTTTCTAATCTGCAAAAGTAGAAAAAATAGGTATGGTGCCACTTGCTTCTGCTGGAAGAAATGCATCATTCATCCTTCCTTCCAAATATGTTACCATTTGAGTTGGCCTTTCACTGACCTTAACTTCTCTGGGAACAGGCTCTTGCGGAAATGGTTCATGTCATGTTTGCTCAAGGAAGGAGACAAGTGAGAAAAAATTGTAATAAAGGTTTAGTAAGGAACTAACTGACATTAAAACAACCTATTCACTTCAAAATCTTGATTATTGGCCAGAGAGCACAGAGCGATATTGGAAAACAATATAAAGGCTGATGGGAGAAAAGAAAGATATAAATTAATGAAGGTTCATTTTCATTCATTAATTTCCTATGTTTAACTCAAGGGAAAACTAAACTCACATTAAGGAAATATCGTATGCAGGTATCTGTTTCCTCATAACTCAGTATAAATGTGTATATGTTTAGTTTTACAAATAACTCAACTATTATCAGTTCTTTTTTTAATTAAATCATAGCTATGTACATTAATACAATTATGGGGTACAATGTGTTGGTTTTATATACAATTTAAAGTACTTTCATCAAACTGGTTACCATAGCCTTCACAGCATTTTTGTAGTTACTGTGTTAAGACATTTAAAATTTTACACTTAGTAGATTTAACTTGTACCCTTGTAAAATGTATTGTAGGTATGGTCCCACCAATTACCCTCCCTCCACTAATCCTCCTCCCTCCCCTCCCCTCCCACTTCTCTTTCCTCTTCTTCTTGGGCTATAATTGGGTTATAGCTTTCATATGAATGTGTGGGTGCTTATAAATTGGTTTCATAGTAGAGCTGAGTACATTGGATATTTTTTCTTCCATTCTTGAAATACTTTCCTAAGAAGAATATGTTCCAGCTCTATCTATGTAAACATGAAATAAGTAAAGTCTCCATCTTTATTTATGGCTGCATAATGTTCCCTGATATACATATACTATAATTTATTAATCTATTCATGGGTCGATGGGCACTTGGGCCTGTTCCATGACTTAGCAATTATGAATTGGGCTGTAATAAACATTCTGGTGCAAATATCTTTGTTATAAAGTGGTAGTGGTTTTTGGTCTTCTGGATACATACCTACTAAAGGAATTGAAGGATCAAATAGCTGGTCTATTTTTAGATC
>NW_003852490.1:5845158-5846096 GCF_000181295.1 Otolemur garnettii
CTGAGATGGAATCACTTGCTCTTTTCTTGCGAATATGTTTAAGTTCTCTGTGGATTCTGGTTGTTAAACCTTTGTTAGAGACATAACCTGCAAATATTTTCTCCCATTCTGAGGTGTCTGCTTGTTTTACTTACTGTATTCTTAGCTGTGCAGAAGCTTTTTAGTTTGATCAGATCCCAATAATGTACTTTTGGTGTTGTTTCAATTGCCTGGAGGGTCCTCCTCATATTCTCCCAGGCTGATTTCTTCAAGTGTTTGCCCTGTACCTTCTAGTATTTTTATAGTTTCATGTATTAAGTTTAAATCTTTAATGTGGTTAGAGTCTATCTTAGTTAATGGTGAAAGGCGTGGATCCAGTTTCAGTCTTATACAGGTTGCCAGCCAGTTCACTCAGCACCATTTGTTAAATAGGGAATCTTTTCCCCACTGAATGTTTTTAATTTGCTTATCGAAGATCAAATGATGGTAAGTAGCTGGGTTCATCTCTTGGTTCTCTATTCTGTTCCATGCATCTACCTCTCTGTTTTTGTGCCAGTACCATGCTGTTTTGATCACTATCCATTTATAGCATAGTATAAGATCTGGTAGCATGCTTCCTCCTAATTTGTTTTTATTTCTGAGTAATGTCTTGGCTATGGCTATTCAAGGTTTTTTTCTGATTCCATATAAAACGAAGCATTATTTTCTCAAGATCTTTAAAGTATGACAGTGGTGTTTTAATAGGGATTGCATTAAAATTGTATATTGCTTTGGGTAGTATGGGCATTTTAACAATGTTGATTCTTCCCAGCCATAAGCGTGGTATGTTTTTCCATTTGTTAACACTTTCAGCTATTTCTCTTTTTACAGTTTCATAGTTCTCTTTATAGAGATCTTTCACATCCTTTGTTAGGTAAACTCCCAAATATTTCATCTTCTTTGGCACTACTGTGAAAGGA
>NW_003852490.1:5846955-5860069 GCF_000181295.1 Otolemur garnettii
ATGGTGTATAATTTGTTTGATGTGTTGCTAGATTCTGTTTGCTAGGATCTTATTGAATATTTTTGCATCAATATTCATTAGGGATATTGGTCTATAATTTTCTTTTCTTGAATCTTTTCCTGGTTTGGGGATAAGGGTGATGTTTGCTTCATAGAATGTGTTGGGTAGTATTCCTTCTTTTTCTATATTTTGGAAAAGGTTAAGCAATATAGGCCTGTTCAAGATTTCCACTTCATTCCGGCTAAGTCTAGGAAGGTGGCATGCTTCCAAGTATTGGTCTATTTCTTTCAGAAGTTCTTTTTATCTTGAGGATCTTCAATTTGATGTCTTAAACATTTTTTGTGTGTTTTAGAAAAGTCTCTCCTTAATATGCTGAATAAGCTCTAAATTTATCCTATTTTAGTGCTTCTCTTTCACCCTTAACACTTGACTGCAGGTATTACAATGTAATCAGGCATAAAATATATCCATATGCCTCTTATATATTATACTGCATGTGTAATCATGAGAGAGAGAATGATTCATATGTAAGACTATTCAAATAACTCTTGTAGGAAGAGTTTTAAGAAATTGGGATCAAAAGATCTTCAACCTACCCTCTCCCTTATTCTCTTCTTGCTTCCTCTACACACACATTTTTTTAACTAAATATACTCATGTCTATTCATAAGCATACTGGAGTTGATTTCAGAATTTGAGGAAATAAGGAAATACAAATACAAAAATGTATTTGAGGAAATAAGGAATGAAAATTCTAGCATTTTATGTAATGCATAAATTTACAGTGTCAAGAAGCTCACAAACTCTATAAATCTTAAGAAAACCATATTCAGACAAATATTATCAAAGCTTAAAAATCTGAGTAAAGAAAAGAAGTAGGATATTACAGTTACCAGAAAAGATGAATCTGGAAAGAAGAGAGAGAAAAAAAGAAGATTGTTACAAGTCACTACACATTAGAATGACAGAACATCCAGACATGGGAAACTATTGAAAATGGTTGGTTTTTCATGCTGCTTTATGTTTTTGTGTTATGTAACTTAACGAGGATGCACCTGCAGATAGTCAAGAATAGTAAATGCCAAGCCTCCATTGGCCCAAAAGAGGAATTCCAAACAGATTGAATATTAAAATATGCATTTAATTAATGTCAGATTCTTTATCTTAAACCTTTCAATCTGAGGATAGTGAATAGAAGCATAGGGCCCTCTCCAAGTGACAAAAATATTGAGGGTAAGAGTTTTAATGTTTGAGATGGTCCATGTTAGGTGGAACGGACTCCCAGGAAGCCAAGATATAAGAGATTGGTCCCTATGAGACTGAGGCAAATTTAACCACCTTCTAAACCATTACTCAAAGTCCAAACAATGCTGTGTGCATTAGGTAAACCCAAATTAGCATAGAATAGGTTTTCAACACTGAATTGGTGCTAGTAATACTGTCCAAAGGAAGAAGACAAAATTGTTCTCTAAATCCAAGCAGATTAATTGCTGCTAAAACATGCCAAAACAAAACAAAAACATCAATATTTACCAGAGAAGTTCACAAGGATCTAAAATCTCACAACTTCATATTCAAACTTTCTAAGATGCCACCTGAAGTTATTTGTCATTCAAATAATTAGGACAACATAAGAAGAAGAAAAGGGTAAAGCAACAATTTCTCAAAGGAAAGGCAAGGAGCAGAAGTGAACTCTGAGAGACTCACATATGGGAATTATCGAGTACTGTAGGGCCACTCTTATGACTGTGCTCCATCAAGTAATAGTATCCTCTTGAAACAGATGAAGAGCTAGGAGTTCTGAAAGAGGGAATAGAAACTTAAAAATAACCAAATGCTATTTTTATTGTAAAATAAAATATTGAAAATAATTTAATAACACATTAGAGAAGATAGAAGACTGAATGGCTTTAGGAAAGATAAGTAAAAATCATTTACTTCATCTAAATTATAGAGGAAATAAAGATTAGTAAAGGAAAAATGCAAATAACCCAAGAATCTTGGACTTGTGGAAAAATATCAAAGGTCTAACAATCATGGCTATGGAGTACCAGAAGAAGGAGGCAGAGAATCACTCAAAAAATGTATTTGAGGAAATAAGAAATGAAAATTCTAGCATTTTATGTAATGCATACATTTACAGTGTCAAGAAGCTCACAAACTCTATAAATCTCAAGAAAACCATATTCAGACAAATATTATCAAAGCCTGAAAATCAAAATAAAGTATTGGAAGTAATCAGAGAAAAATGGTACCTTATATACAATGAAATAGAAATTCAAATAACTATAGAAAAATGGTTTATTATATACAATGAAATAAAAATTCAAATAATTATAGATTTAAGTAACCTCAGAGGCAAAGAGATTATGGACCATCTGAAAGAAAACAAAAATCAACCTAGAATTCTATAACTGACAAAAATGTTCCTCAGCAATGAGGAAAAATAAAGAAATTCTCAGATGAAAGAGAAGTATAAAAAATTTTCAACAGCAGACATCCTCTAAAAAAAAAAATTCTAAAACAATTCTTCAGGCTTAGATAGAATGATACCATAGAGAAACTTAGAACTTCAGGAATAAAAGAAACCAAAAGAATTTTTTTTTTTTTTTTTTTAGAGACACAGTCTCACTTTATCACCCTTGGTAGAGTGCTGTGACATCACAGCTCACAGCAACCTCCAAGTCCTGTACTTATGCGATTCTCCTGCCCCAGCCTCCCAAGTACCTGGGACTATAGGCACCCACCACAATGCCTGGCTATTTTTATGTAGAAGTTTGACTGGGGGCCAGGTTCAAACCCAAACCCACCACCCTCCATGTATGGAGCTGGCACCCTGTCCACTGAACCACAGGCACCATCCCCCGCAAAATAATTTTAATAGTGGTAATATTGAGTTAGTTAACTATTTTTCTCTTTTAAAGTTTTTAAAAAATATGCATGACTGTTGAAAGCACAGAACTACATTGTGTTGTGGAATGTCATAGATTGTGGATATAATATGAAAACGATCACATAAATGGGAAAAGTAAAAGGAGCAACACAGTTAAGGTCTCTACATTTTGTTTGACATGGTATAATATTAAAACCAAGTATTCTGTGAAAGATTATGTATATATTTTGTAATTCCTAAAAACATTATAATAGTAAAGAAATGAATTAAAAAGGAATACTAAATAAAAAAGTAAAATATTCTGAAAGAAGATAATTAAGCAAAATTCTTTCATTCAAAAAATTTTAGATATTATAACGTGTATTTTAATAGGGAGTTTCTATGCATCACTTCCTACATTATTTATTCATGTGAACAATATTTAGAGGAGTATAGGTCTGATATGTGCATAATTTATTGTTTACTGGATAGGAAGAAAATTGGTTGTGCAAAATATCCACTTTGACTAAAAAGATGATAGCTAGATTTTCATTCAGTTTTTTTTTTTTTTTTTAGTCTTACCTGTGCTCAAATGGAGGTAGGATGAATTAATTATAAGTAGCTGGCACAGAACTTGTTTATACTGAGCCAATATATAGACAGTATTTTTTGTGTGCCAACAGCTTATCAATAAATTGTGATACAAGCAATAATGTTATCATTTGCTCTATAAGATAATAACTTCTGGAAATGCTAAATATACACATACATAAATTTTAAACACTCTGATAGTTGCTTGAAGAGTGAACACATCAAGTACAGAAAAGATTTGGAAGAACTTTGTTATGAGAGAACACAGACAAATAGTAAAGTAGATGGATAGAGATATGATGGCATAATTTGTAATCATATTGATAGCTATTGATATAAATACTATTTTGTTCTTCTTAAAGATTATTTTGGCTATTCTTATAGTAATTTTCCATTTTTATGGAAATTAAATTAAATTTAAATTTAATTCTATAAACTTCTCAAAATTTGATTGGTGTTTCATTAGGTACATAAACTAGTTTGGATACAATTGATATTTATATCATGTTAGTGTATCCCATCCATAACCCTAGTACAACTGTCCATTTGTTTATGTTGGTCACAAATTTTGTGTGCCAACTGTGTTAGGTTTATTTCTTGGCAATTCAGTATCTTGGCAATTTTATGCATTATAAGGTTTTTCTCATTTTGTGAGGCTTAATAATATTTATAATTCAATTTTTTTATTATAACAGATCTTTCTCTATTGCCTTGGGTAAAGTGCCATGGTGTCAGTATAGCTCACAGCAACCTCGAACTCCTGGGCTCAAGTGATCCTCTTACCTCAGCCTCCCGAGTATAGGCATGCACAACCACACAACCACACCCAATTGATTTTTCTATTTTTAGTAAAGATGGGGTCTCACTCTTGCTCAGGCTGGTTTCAAACTCCTGCAGTCAAGAAGTCCACCGGACTTGGCTTCCCTGAGTGCTAAGATTACAGGCATGAGCCACTACACCCAGGCAAGTGATTACTGTATACTTATCTTTGTAGAATAAAATCTTACAATCCAAATATTTATCTGTTGATGCTTATGATTTTCTGTGTACAATCTTATTATTTACAAAGTGATAATGGTTATATTTTTTTCTTCTTGAATCTTTAGTCTTTTTCATTTGCCTTATTTTACTGACTAGTTCTCCAGTTACAATATCAAAGATATGTAAGAGTAGTGCATTTATTTGCATTGTTTTTTCCGGAATATGTAGGTTGAACAATTAAGTTTGCAAACTCATCCTACAAAAAGTGCTACATACCTCATTGCTGAATATCACTATGGTCACCTTTGAGGTACTCCACTTGGAAAGCTATGCACCAAAGCCAAAGCCTAGTCTACCCTTCAAAGCAATTTTGGAACTTTTTCTGGAATGGCCGTAAGAGCCATTATCATACGAGGTCTGACAATTAAGTTCACAAACTCATCCTAGAAAAGATGTTACATGCCTGATTGCTGAATATCACTATGGTCACTGGTTAACTTCAGGTACTTCCCTTGGCCATTTGGGGACCATCATGACATTCAGCAAAGAAGACACATTTTTGATATCTTAGGACCATAAGGCAATAAGGACATGAAATTGATAAACACAGAAAAAAGGACTTGGGAAAGACCAAAGTCCTCAGTGGTATGGATTCAGGAAAAGAAAAAACCAAAACATAGAAGGGTTAGAGGAGGAGTGAAAGAAGCCATATGTAAGTGTGACTACAGATACGTGGAAGTGTTAAAAGTGCTGAGATGTATCGATCAGGACACTCAGATGCAAACGACAGAAGCCAACTCTGATTTAAGAAAAAAAGCATGGAATTCACAAATATAATTTTGAGGAACAAACTTATGGAAGGATACATGCATAATTATTCTGTAAAGTTAATAGACATGCTGAATTATTTTAAAATCTGATTGTGTTTTTCTCTCATGGTTAGATAGATATGATCAGGAAGGAGCAACCATGAAGACCTCAAGTTAGTGGTAAAGTGTTGGTTAATTTTGTGTGTCAACTTGGTTGACCATGAAGATCTCAGATCATTGGCCAAACAGTAGGCTAGGTGTGTTTGGGTGATTTTGGATAAGGTTAACCCCTCAATGGGTAGACTGAGTAAAGCATATTGCCTTCCCAAGTGTAGTGGGACCACCTCCAATCAGTTGAAGACCTGAATAGAACAAAACAATTCCCTCAAAAATACCATCCAGATAAGTACATGTAAAATCTTTTGTGGTAGGAGGGCAAATTTGATTCCAGCTATTCAGTTACATAAAGAGGTAAAAGTGTAGCAGGGCACTGTGGCAGGCACGTGTAGTCCTACCTACTTGGGAGGCTGAGGCAAGAGAATCGCTTAAGTCCAAGAATTTGAGGTTACTGTGAGCTATGATGGCATGGCACTCTACTCAGGGCAACATAGTGATATTCTGTCTCAAAAAAAAAAAAAGAAAGAAAGAAAGAAAAAGAAAAAAGGAGGTGGAAGTGGCATGGACATATTTTGTTCTTATTCTAAATAGATAAAATGTAATTCCACTATACATGAGACACAGGTGACAAAAATGGAATAAAGAAGTTATTTATAACTGTCATGTTAAATTGAAATTAGTGAAATAGAAGGTCACAAAAATCATACTTACAAATATATTAAATCGATGATAAATATAAATGACAATCAGGCCTGTAACCTTTAAAACATATTATGAGATAAAGTATAGAGAATAAATTTTAAAGTAAAAGTGAACTTTAAATTTTGTAAAAGAAGCTTAAATGATGAAAATATGAATAAAATTAGTAAATATTTAAAATTATACATGGAGAATAAACTGACTTAATTTTAACATATACGGTATGTACTCTGAGCCATCTGTCACCTGAAAGCTATAAGAGATTTTTAAACTTCCATGTCTTCTTCTGATACACATATATTGACTGTTATCTAAATATTCCTTTAAATGAGTATTTTTAAAATTATACTAATAATAACTTATATTGTCTGTTTTTAGATAATACATTAACTAGTAACCCTTGTAGAAATTTATAGCTTCCTATGACATTTTCATCCTCTTGATGGTGCTAAATTTTCCAACTGTCATTTTCTTCTAAACATTTTCAGCTTAATTTGTTCTTTAATCCTTACATATGTTCTCCCGGAAAAAGCACTTCTCAGAGGTTCCATTCACATGGTCTGTTTATAGGTGTTTTCATGTGGACATATTTGTGTGTATTGTGTGGACGTATTTGTGTGTATTCTCTGAGAGTAGATGAAAGTGGGACGTCTCATCCACAAAGACACCTTGTCTGTTGAACAGGATGGGAATCCTGAATCCTGAAGCAATGAAATGCTAAAGATTCTCTAGGCTTCTTCTGGATAATGAGCAAATAAGTAGAACGAAATGTTTGGATCAGAATTATCTTTGTCTCAAAAGTCGAGACTCGTAGTCATTGAATTCTTTCCTCAGATTTTTCAATATAGCAAATAATTTCACTCCCATTGTTCTACATCCAAAATTGAGATTACTTAGCCAAATAAAACTTTCCTCATATGTAACCAGCATATAGCAACCTTAATTTTTCAGAATAATGAGAGTTTTTAAAAGTCAAGGATAGTCCTAGTATGTGTTTTAAACACTAGCTACCTGATTACTGAGTACAAACAAAGTTAAGATTTTTGCTTTTCATTCTTCTTTGAGCTTTTAGCCCTAATTTGGGTTGTAATTTAATTGATTGACGTTTTCACCATAAAATCCTTCTATTCATGGTTTGCTATCCTTAAAATTGTTCTTTAAACAATATTGCAATTTTACCTTTCTTAATTAAAATTTTCATTGAGCAGAATTAGCTCTAAATGATTTTCGACCATTTCCAGAATCTAAACACATCCTTAAGTAGTAAAGACTCACTATCATTATAAACACAAAAAGTAAGCAGTAATCCCCAAGAGTGCTATGAAACTGTTTTATAAAATGATAGCATGGTTTCAAAGTAACTGTTAGAAAGGGACTCGCACTTTTGGAAATATGCAAATTTTATTATATTTTAAAGAGGTTTCATTATTTTATAGTGTCAATATTTAGAATAGTATAAATAAGTTTTAATTATAAGTGCTTTCAAATATTTCTAGTAATGGTGGAAATAATTTCTATCTTAAGGGTCAGCAATTCAATTCTCATAAATTGGATTGCTGAGATTTAATCTAGATTGAGTTTATGTTTACTGTTGTACTTTTCTTTTTTAATGAAAGCTTTAAAATGCACTGAAGCATAATAAGATTTCAAGAGGCATGTTTAGCATACATAAAAGAAATTATTTAAGAGTGCTAACATCATTAGGGTTAATTAAAAGCATTGTTCATCTTATGGTGAAAATGATTTTAAAGGATTTATCTGTTTTCAATTTATTTTACCTACAAAATTTTTAAAGACATGAGCTTGTTTTGAGATGTTTGCAATATTTAAAACTGCTATACTTTCCAAATTTAATTAATACATTGACAAAATGAGACCATATGCAACTCCCTACATAAAGTTGTAACAATTTCTCCCTGAAAGCTGAGTATATATTCTTTTGCTGAAAGTGGGATAGCCATCCAGATCAGAAGCAGGGGCAGCGTCTCTCAATGGAGCATCTTTCAGAGCTGCCAAAGAGCAGCTACCAGTGAGCGCATAAATGCAAGATAGATCTGATCTGAGTTCAGTAAGTTGAATCTTTAATGCGTCACCTTCCATTGAAACATCAAGCTAACTATTGTAATTCATGATCGTGAAGAACAGACACAAACAACTGATGTGCCAACACCCCTAATAGGAAACGTCCAAGGGCATCCATGGAGCTCTTAAGCCAAATTTGGCATCAGCAACTCATGTCCTCATCTAGAAGAGAAAGAACAGCTGGTGCTCATGAGCAGCGAGGCTGTGATCAGCTTTGTGGAATTATGGAGAGCCCATTTTACCGCGAGCTGTGATTTTTAACTGAGTCGTTCTGGTTCTGAATTTGGTCCAATAATCCTTATCCTTTCATCCACATAGATATGTGTACTTTCAAATTTGAAAGATCATTTTTAATGTCAGTATTTATAATTCTTAACCACTATTTAGGCATATAAATGCCCTATTAGCCAACTTAAATTATATTTTATTTCTTTAAAAATGGCTCTATAAGGCGGAACAGATATATATTCCAGTAAAATATAATAATTTATCTCAAGTTGGTGATCATTTACAAATCAATAAATTAGTATAGTAGGCAGCCATTTTTCCTAGAAATGCTAATTTAATTTTTGGCACTTTTATGAATCTCCTATAATATCTAATAATAAAAGCACTTTCAGCACTGAAAAATGAAAGTTAGTTTCTTGGTATAAAAGGATTTGGTAATCATGTTTAATTATTTTATATTTTTATTGACTTATTTTTATTATAAAATATTAAGGAGATATATATTTTTGTTACCCATATACTTTCTATAATACTTAATTCATAGTTTTTGGTCTATCCATCATCAGGATAAAAACTTACCTATAGGAGATGGTTTTTATAAGGATATTGGGGTAATGATTGTGGGATTTTATCCTCCTACAATCCATCTTCTTGTTCTCTATGCACTTATAATATTGTACTATGTTGTTACATACATTTTGAACTTTCAAAATGATAAACATCTTTGAAAGAACAAAATTATTACATATTTTTCAATGACGATAGATCTTTACAAAAACTCCAACCCCAAACACTTAATACAAATTGTGAAAATTGAATAAAATATTTTAATAGTTCAGCTACCTCATTGTTAACACTAGGAATACAGTAATAGACAAAGTTGTTAACTTTCTATGTTATGTGTGTGTCTACAGCTAAGATTCATAATCTTTATGTGAAGTGAGGAATCCCCCTGGGGAATGGTGAATGGCATTCAGGGTCTGCAAACTTAGAAATGTTATGCTTGATATTAGCAAGTGTTAATTTACTGTGAAAGGCCTTCTTTAAACGTTCAAATATCTATTTAACCCAGGGAAGACTAAGAAAAATAAATCTGATTTTACACTTGGATGTAATATGTGGCATGCCACGCAGAGATGTGATGGGAGAGAAAATGTCTGTTTCATGTTATTTGTTCTACTTGTTTTATAGTTAGAATGGCCATATATCTTTCCGTGGGTGTCAGAACAGTTCTAGTTTACACATCATGCCTTCTCAATAGTTAGCAAAGGTTGCTTTGCTACCAAGGGTTTCACATTTTAGAAGATAAATTATGTGGTTACTCTTAGCACAGAGTTTGAAGCGAAACTTTATCCAAAGAAAAGCTTCACTTCATCCAAAGTGAAGCTATGAACATTTGCTTCATAGACTTGTTGTAATCAGGTTAGTGATTTTCAAGATTTTAAGAACAGTGGCATATAGAGGTAATATATATGCTTGTTAAATAAATAAAATTTAAATAAAATACATTGGTTTATATTGCTATTATCAAAAATCCTCTAATTTTCTATTTTTAAGTTTTTCATCATTGTATTCCTTGGGGCTATGCTCATTTTCTCTACTTCTGTAATTTCTACTTTTCTTTAATTCAAATGCACTTCCTACATGAATTCTTCTCAAGAATCTGTGTGACTTCTTTTAAAATTTCCCATAATTCTCTCCCTCTATTGATGTACCATGTGAGAAAAATTACCTTAAGGTTTCACCTAACATTCCTATGAGATTATACTTTTGTTAGACATTAAGGCTGAAGGGTGCTTGTGGGGAGACCAAAGGGAGGAGTCATATCTTGATGTGCTTGCATTGCTAGTAATAATGATTTTATATGTTTGGAACTAATACTTAATTACAATCTTTAGTAGATTAGAAATATTATTAGGAATAGGGAACAAAGTCTAGACAAAATCTAGACAGCTATGGGTGTTTGGATTCAGGCTGATTTTCCGGGCTCAGAGCACAAAGTGTGAGATCTTATCACCTCAATATTTCTGCAGCCAGGCTTGTTGTCCAGCCACTGACTGGAGGCCTTGAAGCTGCTTTCTGCCAGGGCAAGGCTGTGTGCTCTGAGAGAATGGTTTTGGGGAGTTAAGAATGTGAGTTCTTTAAACTCAGTTCAACTCAGGAAGACTTGCTGTGGACCAAATAAGGAGAAGACAGATCTCTTGTCTTCTGTCACCTTGATTGGGCCAGAGGAGACTATCTGTTTGGACACAGGGCTGTCAGAGCATTAAGACATCACATCTGTAGTGTGTGATGGTGGGTCAGCTAGGATTTGGTCCTTGATTCCAGCTCTGATTGGCTTCCTTATGAAGACTGTGTTTACATTAAGACCGTTATACTTTGAGGCAGTAAAAAGTAATAAGTGAATCTTTGCAATTAATGTAATCAGCTGCAGAGTTGGTCTAGTTAGCAGGAATGCAAGCACAGCAGGAACTGTGGTGAGATTGTTTACCTTACTTTCATGAAATTTATGACTGTAACACTGATGTATGAAATAAACATAGCCTGACACTCAGCGCAGCATACTGGAAGACTCAGGAAGAAGTGTGTGCTGCCTCCTGAGCCCCACCTCTCTTAAAACTATCTTTTTGTCTGTGTCTATTATTTCTCTGTCTTAATAATCTGTAAACTACTACTAATAATTTTCTTCAGTCTCATCACACAACTAGGCCACTAGGAAGTAAACCCACCACACATCGTGGCTGGTCCGTGACATAAGGCCAAGTTTTTTTTTTTTTTTTTTTCCTTTCTATAAATTTTCCATTCCCCACAGCATTTTGGATGTTTGTGACTTCAGTTGGTAAGCAATACAATTTTTGAATGAAAGAGATGCCTTAATATAAAACCATCCATTGGGAATATTTCAATTTAATCAAGGAAAAGAAAAATTCTAAAGATACAGAGAACTACAGCCAGGTACAGGAAACTTAAAAATACCTGCAGTATTCTCCACTGTAGTAAGATAGCCAAAATGGAAATGGTCTTAAAAATAGACATATTTTGAGTTTGACTACTCAGAAATAGAAAGTGATGTTACTTTGAGTATAGTGGATTATTAAGTTCTTCGGAAGAGAAAATAGTCTCCCTCCCTTTGAAGTCTTCATTTTAAAATTTAAATTATATTTTCCTATTACCCTGAGGAGCCACAGTGAAGCATTTTAAATCAGCAATAACTTCAGTTAAGAGAAAGATGCAACCAGAAAATGCAAACAGTTTTGAGAACCCCAACCCGTAAAACTGTTTTCATGATCTTATAACTTGATAATTAATTTGGCCTCTGTAGGTTATCATTGAACGTTGTGAAATAGTATTTATGAGTACATTTTGAAGTCATTTAGTTTTCAATTAGGGTAGGCATAGCAATTTTAGGTGTGAGGAAAACAGTTTCAGTATCTTTCTTTCAGTTTCAACTGAGCTAGTATTTCTAAAACAATTAATTAGAACTCTCTAAGTTTTTGCATATTTCAAAAACTATGCATTTATAAATTATAAATGTTTATTGCTTAAGAGCCACATCCTCTACCATCAATATAAATATTGAATATCATTAGAACTAAATATTGATCTTTCATTACTAATAAGTATTCATGGACACTCTGATATTTTCTTGGCTTCATTAATTGTGCTTCATTTAGAAAGAATATCTAAACCCCAGGGTCGCTGTGAGAATTACATTAGCATATATGTATCTAGTACCAAGATTAATAACAAATGCTAGCTACTCTTATCATTATATTCTAATGAACTATGTTTTCCACCCTCTGGGGTTCACACATGTCACTTTCTAGATTATTCTTTTAAACTGTTGTTATTTCTGTGTAAGTATAATATTTTCTAGATTTTTCCTTTAGTGTCTGAATTTTTAACTTTGTTTATTAGTTCTGACTTCACTTGAACAATATAAAATCTATTAGCAAGTTGAATTACTTTGTAATATCAATTATCAATCATTTAATATTCACCAAAATATGTATGTCTCTTTATATAAATATTTTATTATCTGCAAATTATAATTATGTACATTTTCTCTTTACCAAAATGTTGCTTTAAGAAATGGACTCTCGCATGTGAAAATTACTTAAAATCTATTGAAAGAGGCAAAGAGCCTAATGCATATTGAATACTTACTAGATTAGAGACACTATATAGATGCTTTATATGAAACTTATAAATAAATTGAACGTTAATAAGATGACTATTATTACCTTCTCTTTGGGAAAGCATCCTACAAGGGATATAAAATATTTGTTTTAATTGTTTAAGAGTAAAAATCCTGAATTTAACAATGTACTTTAGACTATAAGAATATATGTTCAAGCCATTCAAATTAGAGTTAATTCTTCCTAACTTCATTTCAAAAAAATTTTGATACTCATATTACCATTTTTCTAAAACTTTAAAATCTAGATCAAGGAGAGAAATGGAACAAGGCTTTCCTTTCATCTTTATTCTCCCGAGACGCCTTTCCACCACCACCACCACAACCACCACCAATTTACAAGTCCCCGCTTCTTCACTAACAAGTGCATTTACTGTTTTATCCTCCCCAAATAAAAGTTGGAGATTAGTATGAAAACAAGAATTTAGGAAATATTTACATTTATATTTATTATTTTGTATCTTCTTTCTAAATAAGTATAGTAATATACATTAGATATATGTAGGAAGTAATACCGAATTTAAAAATAAAAGTGTT
>NW_003852490.1:5860271-5861248 GCF_000181295.1 Otolemur garnettii
AGTAGCTGGGACTACAGGGACCCGCCACAACGCCCGGCTATTTTTTGTTACAGTTTGGCTGGGGCCGGGTTTGAACCTGCCACCCTGGTTATGTGGGGCTGGCACCCTACCCACTGAACCACAGGCGCCACCCAAGCATATTTTGTTTTTATAAAAATTTAATAATGTTATTAGTGTACCCTTCACTCAGATAGGGTGCACTATACCAAATAGCTGTGAACATACCTCCCTTACCCCCAGTTTGATTTTGAGATTTACTTCCATATATGAACTTAGGAGCTGATGTATTAGCTATAACTTGGTATGCGTACATGTGTTTTTTTCCTCCATTACTGTGATATTTCACTTAGAAGAGTGGTTCTATCTAGTTGCTACAAAAAATACTAGATTACCACTTTGTTTATGCCTGAGTAGTATGCCATAGTATGCATATACCATACTTCATTAACCCATTCATATGTAGGTGGGCATCAGGGTTGTTTCCAAGTCTTCATAAATGTGAATTCTGCTACTATAAACATGCTCGTGCAGGTGTCTTCTTATAAAGCGACCTTTTGGGGGGCCAGCAGGGAGGTAATACACTCAGCAGTGGGAATGCTAGAACACATGGTCGGTCCACTGTAGGTGCCTTAAGCTATCTCCATTAATTTTCCATGGAGCTTGCACTAGTTTGCAGTCCTCCCAACAGTCTGCCATACGCAAGTGTTCCTTGCATTCAAGCTAGCATCTGTTGTTTCGGAACTTTTTATGTGATTTTTAAAAATTCAGATTAATATGAGGGTACAAATGATTAGATTACACTGTTTGCATTTCTTAGAAGTTGTGGTTGAGCCCTTCACCCAGGCGCTGTGGTTTATACCCTAACATTGTATTCATTAGGTGACAGTTTTCCTAATTCTCTTTCTTCTTTTCCTTTCCCTCCTCCCTCCTCCATTTGAATTTAATTGTGTTTTTCTTTCACCTGGTGTGTAGTTATT
>NW_003852490.1:5861785-5862539 GCF_000181295.1 Otolemur garnettii
CCCTCCTCTTTCCTCTTCATCTTGAGCTGTAGTTGAGTTATAACTTTCATATGAAAGTGTAAGTGCTTATATATTGGTTTCCCAGTAGGGCTGAGTACATTGGATACTTTTCCTTTCATTCTTGAGATACTTTGTTAAGAAGAATATGTTCCAGCTCCATCCATGGATACATGTAAGAGGTAAAATCTCCATCTTTCTTCAAAGCTGCATAATATTCCATGGTGTACATATACCATAATTTATTAATCCATTCATGGGTTCATGGACACTTAGGCTTCTTCCATGAAGAAGCAATTATGAATTGGGCTGCAATAAACATTCTGGTGCAAATATATTTGTTATAAAGTGATTTTTTTCTTCTGGATATATACCTAGTAGAGGAATTGCAGGATCAAATGGCAGGTCTATTTTTAGATCGCTAAGTGATCTCCAAACATCTTTCTATGCAGAAACCTTTTAATTTTATCAGGTTACATTTATTTATTTTTGTTGTTGCTATGATTGCTTTTGGAGTCTTCTTCATGAATTCTTTCCCTACGCCAATATCTGTAAGAGTTTTTGTAACATTTTCTTCTAAAATTCTTATAGTTTCCTGTCTTAGGTTTAAGGCACATATCTACTGTGAATTAATTTTTGTGAGTGGTGAGAAGTATGGATCCAATTTCAGTCTTTTACATATAGCTATCCAGTTTTTCCAGAATCACTTATTGAAAGAAGAATCTTTTCTTCTGTATAAGTTATTATCTGATTTATC
>NW_003852490.1:5863073-5875946 GCF_000181295.1 Otolemur garnettii
ACATTGATTTTTTTCACCTGAGAATTTGCTGATTTTATTCATCAATTCCAGGAATCTCTTACTGATTTTGAGGGTTTTCTATATATATAATCATATTGTCCTCAAAGAGCACTAGTTTGATCTCTTCTTTCCCCATTTGGACCTCCTTGATTTTCTTCCCTGGTCTAATTACTCAGGCAAGAACTTCCAGCACTATGTTGAATAAAGGTGCTAAAAGTGGGCAACCCTGTCTGGTTATGGTTCTAAGTGGAATGCTTTCAATTTTTCCCTGTTCAATATGATATTAGTAGAAGGTTTGCTATGTGTTGTTTTTATAATTTTGAGAAATGTCTCATTTATGCCAATTTTGGTGAACTTTTTTTGTCATGAAAGGGTGCTGAATTTTGTCAGATGGTTATAACCTTTGTTTTTGCTTCTATTTTTGTAGTGAATTACATTTATAGATTTGCATATGTTGAACCATCCTTGGACCTCTAGAATGAAGGTTACTTGGTCCTGTTGAATTATTTTTTTGATGTGCTACTGAATTCAGTCTCCTGAAATGTTATTGAGAATTTTTGCTTCTATATTCATAGGGGATATTGATCTATAGTTTTCTTTTTTAGTTGTGTCTTTCTAGGCTTTGATACCAAGTTAACTTTGGTTTCATAGAATGTATTGGGGGAAGATCTTTCCTTCTCAATGGTATGGAATAAATTCTGCAGTATAGGTACAAGTTCCTCTTTGTAGGTTTAATAAAATTAAGGTATAAAGTCATGTGTTCCAGGATTTTTTTTAGTTGGAAGATTTTTTTTTATCACTGCTTCAATTTTTGTGTTTGATATTGGTTTATTCAGTTCTATTTCTTCCTGATTGAGACTTGAGAGATTCCATGTTTCCAATAATTTTTCCATTTTCTCCACATTTTCAATTTTATGGGTATAGTGTTTTTTAATACTATTCTGAGATTATCTATTGTGTTTCCATGATATCAGTTGTGACTTTGCCTTTTTCTTTTCCATTGAACTTGTAAAAGTCTTCTTTTTTGTTTCTAGTTAATGTGGCAAAAGGCTTGGCAATTTTGTTTATCTTTTCAAAGAAACAACTTTTGTTTTATTAATTTTCTGGATAGTATTTTTTTTATTCTCAATTTCATTTAGTTATGCTCTGATGTTGGTTATATCTTTTCTTCTGCAGCATTTGAGATTGGTTTCCTCTTCTCTTTCCAATTCCTTGAGATGATTAACTAGATTGTTGATTTGTAATTTTTATGTTTTGAATGTGGGCATTTAAGTTTTCTTGTCAGAACAATTTTTGCTCTATCCCACAGATATTGACAACTGTGTCACCATAGTCAATTTGTTATAAGAATCTTTAGATTTCCATCTTTATTTCTTCTTGATACAACTATCATTAGTTTGTTTCATTTCCATGACTTTGTGTGGGGATGAATATTTCCTTTGGAATTGATTTTTAGTTTTATTCTATGTAGTCTAAGATGATATAATGTGTAATTTCTTTCTTTTTTTTGTAGTTTTTGGCTGGGGCTGGGTTTGACATCTCCAGCATATGAGGCCAGCGCCTTACTCCTTTGAGCCACAGGCACTGCCCTTATGTGTAATTTCTATTTTTCATATTTGTAGAGCCTGGTTTTGTGGCCGAAGATATGCTTAATCTTAGAGAATATTTCATGTGCTGATAAGAAGAACATATACTCAGTCACTTCCAGGCAGAGTATTATATAAATATCTGTTAGGGCCCTTTGTTGTAGAGTTATGTTTAGGTCCATTGTTTCTTTGTTTATTTTCTGGTTGGAGGATATTTCCAATTCTGACAATGGGGTGTTGATCTCCCTGGCAATTATGCTGTTGCTGTTTACCAATCACCACTACAGATACATCATTATGGTAGCCAAAGTAACATGAAAGAGCACATCCTATGAGCAGTGACGCAAAAACAGCAGGTAACTTACAAAAGAAAACTAATCAGATGAACTTCAGATTTATCAATTGAGACCCTACTAGCCAAAAGGAACTGGGGATCTGCTCTCAGTATTGTAAAATAGAACAATGCCTAGCACAGAATCTAGTATCCTGCAAAACTAAGGTTTCCAAATAAGGGAAAAATAAAGATTTTTATATCTAAGTGATCAATTACTACAAGAATTTGTGAAGACCAGATTCACACATCAGGAGTACTCAGATCTGAATTACACCTAAAAGAGCATGATAGCCACCCACCAATGTAAAATCATCAAAAGTTCGAGTTCAGAGACCAGATACTTCTAATGGTTCTAGAAGAAAAACAAAGCAAAAGGCTTCTACCCAACAGAATGATAAAAATTCACCACAACTACCTATACTTTCAATAAATGTGAATTGCTTAAGTTTTCCACTGAAGAGATATAGGTTGGCTGAATGGATAAGAAAACACAAAGCAAATATCTATTGTCTCCAGGAAATATATCTAACCCATAAGCACTCACTTAGACTCAAGGTAAAAACCAAAGGAAATCTGGTATAGCCATTCTCATATCAGACAACATAGACTTTGAATAAACACAAGTGAAAAAAGACAAAGATAGTCACTATATAATCATGAAAGAAATAATTCAATAAGAAGTCTTAACAATCATAAACATTTATGCATTCAATACAGAAATACTCAGATTCTTAAAGTAAACTTTACTTGAACTAAACATCTTATTTTTCTAATAAGTTAAAGTACCTCCCCAATCATTTCAGTAGTATCTCCACCAAAAAAATACAAGCTTCCAGAAAATGAAAGTGATAGAACAATTTCTTACTCATTATAAACCTAGTATTACCTTGGAACTAAAACCAAACAATTGCACTGATGGAAACTGCAGTCCAATATGCACCACAATTACAGGAGGTGGCAGAAGAAGAGAGAAAAATGGAGCAGAATAGAAAGCCCCCAGATAGGCCCACATACATGGTTAACTTTATTAAAAGGTACAAAGTCAATGCAATGGAGAAAGGATATTCATTGTACCAAGGTGTGCTGAAAAATTTAAACATTTACTATAAATAACTAAATAAAAATATGAACCACAACCCTTACACCATATTATTTATAAAACTTAACTCAAATTTGAGGATGTTAATTATGAATGCATGATAGGAAATCCTTGTGACCTAGGATTAAGCAAAATTTTCTTGGTTATAAAAAAAAAGAACCTGATATATTGAACTTCATTAAAATTATAACCTCTGTTAATGTGGTATATCACATTGATTTGAGTAAGTTGAGCCACACTTGTATCCTGTGAATAAATATAATTTGGTCATGGTGTATGATCTTTTAAATGTACCATTGAATTCAGTTTTAGCATTTTGTTGATAATTTTTAATTTACATTTATCAAGGATATTGACCTGCCTGTAGTTTTGCTTTGTTTTGTTTTGTTTTCCCTATAGTGTTACTGTCTGGCTTCAGTGTTTTCAAAAGTTGAGATACATTTTACCCAAAGTGTAGATAAAGGTAATCAACATCACTAATTATCAAAGAAATGTAGGTTAAAACCACAATAAGATATAATCTCGCAACTGTTTTTTTTTTTTGTTTGTTTGTTTGTTTGTTTGTTTTTTCGAGACAGAGCCTCAAGCTATCTCCCTGGGTAGAGTTCTGTGGCATCACAGCTCACAGCAACCTCCAATTCCTGGGCTCAAGCGAGTCTCCTGCCTCTGCCTCCCAAAAAGCTGGGACTACAGGCACCCGCCACATGCCTGGCCATTTTTTGGTTGCAGCCATCATTGTTGTTTGGTGGGCCCAGGCTGGATTCAAACCCACCACCTTAGGTGTATGTGGCTGGTGCCTTAGCCACTTGAGCAACAGGTGCTGAGTCTAATCTGACAACTGTTAAAAATGCTGTTATATAAAAAAGATAACAATCGTTGGTGAAAGTGTAGAGAAATCAGAATCCATGTGTTGGTGTTGGTGAGTGTTGGTGAGAATGCAAAATTGGTTCAGCTGCTGTGGAAAACAACATTGAGATTCCTCAATAAACTAAGATAGAATTATACAATCAACTCAGCCATTCTGCCTCTGAGAATACATGTAAGCAATTGAAATCAGAATCTGGAAGCGATACTTGCACTCCTTTACTTTTTTCACAATAGCAAGATACAGAAATAATCTCAATGTCCACAGACACATTAATGGGTAAAGAAAATGTGGTAGATACAGAAGTGGAATATTATATATCCTTTAAAAAGAGAGAAATCTTGCCATGTGTGACAACATGGATGAACCTGGAAAACATTGTGTTAAGGGATAAATAAATTTTAGAGATTGGTTGTACAAAATTGTGCCTATTGTGAATAATGTTATACTATGCACTTAAAATGGGACAAAAAAGTAGATTTCACATTGTGTTTTACCACAACAAAAGAGTGTCCTGCTCCTCAAAATGAATTATTAATAAAATAAAAAGACAAATTATAGGTTCAAATAAAGCATAGTAAAATACCTACCTGGAGGTTGCTGGCTTCTAAGTAGAGGTTTTCTGAAGTTCTTGGTGTTCATTGAGATAAGAAATTTAGGACACATTGTGTAATCAAGTAAGCAACAATGTTTTGTTGAAAGTGAAAATACACCCTTAGGGAGGAGAGCTGGCAGCTTAGAAAGGAGAAGCTACCCCAAGTGGAAATCATTTTAGATCTTTGTAGTCTTTTTTTATTCTTATTTCTTTAGTACTTATTTATTTATTGTTTATGTTTCAGAATACAATGAGGGTACACATGCTTTGGGTACATAGTTCACTTCTATCCATTTTAAGTCAAAGTTATAAGTCTGCCCTTCATCAGCAAAGTGTGGATTGTACCAGTTAGGTGTGAATTTACACATCCCCTCCTCCCCACCAGCCTACTTGATTTCCATTGAGTCTTACAACCTACAGAGTGGGAGAAAATTTTTGCCTTTTATAAAGGGCTAATAACCAGAATTTACAAAGATCTA
This sequence comes from Otolemur garnettii, assembly GCF_000181295.1. NCBI lineage: Eukaryota > Metazoa > Chordata > Mammalia > Primates > Galagidae > Otolemur > Otolemur garnettii. The sequence goes on from NW_003852490.1 coordinate 5,868,032, forward strand.
AGCTCATGAGTAAGAAAAGCAAACAACCCCATTAAAAACTAGGCAAAAGCCATGAACAGAAACTTCTCAAATCAACATAACGTAATGGCCAACACACACTTAAAAACAACAGTCACCACCTCTAATCAAGGAAATCAAAACGACAAGGAGATACCAGCTAACTCCAGTGAGAACGGCTCCTATCAAAAAGTCCCCAAACAAAAGATGCTGGTGTGGATGCAGAAAGAAAGGAAAACTTTTACACTGTTGGTGGGACTGCAAACTTTCATAGTCTTACTGATTGAGGGGAGGAATAGGGTATAATAGTTAAGTTCTGAGAACAAGTAGATTATGCAAAATTGTAAAAGTAGGGGCTGAATTAGACTGAAGTGTCTGAAATTTCATACTCAATCATGGCTTCTCATTTATACTAAAGTCGTATGCTGAATTGCTCATGTTGTTTGGTCAGAATATTGGGGTATATTTCCTTGACACATTAGCATAAATTAATTTAACCTTAACTAGTATAACTATAATAATTGGGGCAAAGAAATTGTATTGTAGAATAGAAAATCTAATTCTAATGTAAAATAGAAAACAGTCAACACATGCTGTGCTGAATGTTCAGTCTGGGTGAGGTACAAGGTATGGGGTAAAACCTGTCCTGGTGGATCCAACATGGAAAGGATGTCAAGTGACTTAAAAGGCCTTGAGCAAGTTTTAGAGATGTAGACACTATTTTTTTTTAAAAGTCTAAAGTCAGTGCTTAATAATTCTGCTTTCTGCCTATCTTCTAATGTGAATTTTCCCATTTGAAAAATCAGTTTATTTATATATTCTTTTAAGACTGCATATATATAATTAATAAATATGTATGGAGAAAAAATGAAAATAATAACACAGTACAGGTTTGGATAGAGCTATCACCTTGTCTAAAATAGCATTTTACTTGGTTGAGCAGATGCTGGTAGTATAGGGTATTATTTTCTTAAAGTGAAGGATTATTATTTTTAGATACTGTGTTAAGACAAGTGGGATTACAAAACAAAAGAGATTCAATTCCTATGTTTAAACCTTCTTTCTCTCAGTATACTACAAATAGCAATTATAAAAGGCATAATAGAAACTCTGGAAGCACTTAAAATATGTATGAATAGTTACGTAATCTGTGGTTCTTGGAACCTACAGCCATCTACAACCCAAAGTTGCAGTCTCCCATTTAAGCATTTGGAAAACACTCACTTGCTCTCTGTTATTGAGTAATGCATTCTTTTATTTACTCATCACATATTAAACACATTCTGGTGACAAATACAACTATAGGTACTAAGACTTGGTACAAGGTTCTAGGGAGAATGGACCTCGTACTGTTTTTTGTTTTTGTTTTTTTTTTTTCTTTTTAGAGACAGAGGCTCAAACTGTCAACCTGGGTAGTACTCTGGCATCATAGCTCACAGCAATCTCCAACTCAGGCTCAAGCGATCCTCTTATCCAAGTTTTTCTACTTTTACTAGAGACAGGGGTTTCACTTTTGCTCAGGCTGTTCTCAAACTCATGAGCTCAAGATATCCACCCGCCTCGGCCTCCCAGTGAGGTAGGATTACAGGCATGAGCCACCACGCCCAGCCGAACCCCAACTTTCACTGAGATTACAATACAGTGGAGTAGGGATTTAAGTAATTTGAAGTCCTGCAATTAATGTCAACGAATCAATCACTGGAGCATATAGTGCATTTAGATAATGATGGGAAGCAATTCTGTGAAGTTCATAGGTGGTGTATGAATTCATCCACTGTATTAATAGGACTGACGGTGACACTAAGAACAGTCTCAGAATAAACCCATGCTGGGTAGGAGGGGGAATTGAGATGTAAATGTGGTTTGACAGATTGGAAGACCCCTGGAGAATTGCTACAATTCTCCAGAAAATCTAAAAAGGTGTAACCGAATTGTCATGCATAGAATAGTGTCTGTAACCAGCACATTGTATCTCATGACTGCATTAATGTACACAGCTATGATTTAATAATAATGATAATAAAAGAATAGCATCTGTATTGGATACCAATAGGTTGTGCAAGAAAAATAGGTTATGTGATCAATTAAGTTTGGGAAACTGTTTGGAAGAGTTGGTTACATTGGTGCAGTACTTCTCAAAACCTTTAGTTTCATTAATGTTGAATATTAAGGAGAAATAAAGAATATATGGTATTTGCTGAATATATTGCAACATGGAATTTTTCTTGGTAGAACATTTTGAAATTTAATGTTCTTAAGAATATGCTTTGTGAGACATGTGACTATGCATATTAGAACATTCTTGGAAATAATGCTATGTCTAATGATTTTTGATATATTATAATTTATGCTATATAAAGAAATAGATGACATATTGTGATCTATCATTGTAATTTACAAAGTTTTCTGAAAGCAGTTTTAAAAGGATGAATGCAATGATTTTTTTGCACATATATAACAAATAATTGTGGAAAAATATTTCCCTGTATTTAATTCATAGTAAGAAGACAATAGTTCATAAATCAAAATCAAAAGTAGTGTGAAGCAATAAAAGCCAGAAATAAAAAGTCTATATGAAAATATCAGGCACAAGCAATTTTGCTTAAACAGTTTTTACTCTCCAGTTAAACAGTATTAACTAAGAAAAATGCAGGTGTGATGAACAAGTACTAGACTTATATTCAGGAGTCCAGGAGATCTGAGTTCCTTGCCTCAGATCCATGGCTTATTTCACTTAACATAATGTCCTCCGTGTTCATTAATGTTGTTGAAATGACACAATTTCATTCATTTTTATGGCTGGATAGCATTTCATAGTCTACATATAAATCACAGTTTTTATTCATTCATCCACTGATGAAAAATTAGGTTGATTTTATATTTGGACTATTGTGAACAGTGCTGCAGTGAACACGAGGGTGCAAATATTGTATCTCTTCAGCATTCTAATTTCATTTCCTCTGCATATATACCCAGTAGGGTGATTGCTGGATCATGAAGTCATTCATACTTTTAAATTTTTGGAGCAACCTTTGTAGAATTGTCCATACTGTTTGTAACGATTTCCATTTCTACCAGTAGTACAGAAAAGTTCTCCTTCCTCCAAATACTTGTCAGCATTTGCTAGTTTTAGTCTTTTTGATAGTAGCCCTTCTAACTGGGCTATCACACTGTGGTTTTGACTTGCATTTCCCTAATTACTAATGCTCTTGAACATTTTTTATTACTTTTTGAGCATTTGCATTGTTTTCATTCATAAAAGGTCTATTCAGGGTGATGCTTGTGGTTCAAAGGAGTAGAGCACTGGCCCCATATACCAGAGGTGGTGGGTTCAAACCCAGCCCTGGCCAAACAATGCAAAAAAAAAAAAGGTCTATTCAGATCTTTTGCTTATTCAAAAATTTTTTTTTGTTTTATTGCTATTGAGTTGCTTGAGCTCTTTATATATTTTCTTATTAGTTTCTTCTCAGATTAATACTTTGCAAATATTTTATCCTATTCTATACATTGTCTCTTCACTTTGTTCATTGTTTCCTTTGTTGTGCAGAAGCATTTTAGTTTGTCTATTTTTGCTTTGGTTGCCTGTGTTTTTGAAGTCTTTTATTAAAAAACCAAATCAAACCAAACCAAACCAAACAAAAAAAGCTTTGCCCAGACCAATGTACTGGAACATTTCTTCAATGTTTTTCTTTAATAGTGTTATAGATTTAGAATTAGAGGTAATCCCTTAATCCATTTTGATTTGATTTTTTATATACTCATGAGGGTTTAGCTTCATTTTTCTGCTTACGGCTATCTAGTTATCCCAGCATCATTTATTGAAGACTGTCCTTTCCTCATTGTATGCTCTTGGCACTTTGCTGAAGTTGAATTGTTGTAAATTGTGGATTTATATCTGAGTTCCCTATTCTGTTTCATGGGTTTATGGATCTGCTTTTATGCCAGGCATTACACTGTGTTAGTTATTACAGCTTTGTAGTGAATTTTGAAGCCAGGTAGTATGATGTTTCCAGCTTTGGTCTTATTGCTTAGAATTGCTTTGGCTGTTTGAGATCATATGAATTTTAGATTTTTTTATTTCCATAAAGAATGTCATTGGTATTTCACTAAGAATTGGATTTAATCTGTAAATTGTTTTGGGTGAAGGAAGTATTGTCATTTTAACAATATCAATTCTTATAATATATACCATGGGATATCTTTTCATTTTTTGTATTCTCATCAGTTTCTTTCATTTGTACTTCATAGTTTTGCTAATACAGATATTTCACTGCTTTGATTAAATTTATTCCTAGTTAATCTATATTCTTTGTATATATTATAAGTGGATTGCCTTCATAATTTCTTTTTCAATTGTCCATTGCTGGTGTATAAAAATGCTATTAATGTTCATGTGTTAATTTTCTATCCTGAAACATTACTGACTTTCCCAATCAGTTCTACAAGTACTTTGGTCGAATCTTTGGGTTTTTCTGAGTATAACATCATGTCATTCATGAACAAGGCTAATTTGATTTCTTCCTCAAATTTGAATTCTTCTATTATAATTTGAGTGCCATTCATTTATCCATTCATTTATTCCTAAATTTCCCTGGGCATGACTTCCAATACTATGTTGAATAAAAGTAGTGGAGGTGGGCATCTTTGTTTTGCTCCAAATCTTCGAGGATTTTTTCAAATTTTTCTCATTCCATATGATATTGTCTATAGATTTTTCACATATGACCTTTAGTATTTAGAGTTATATTCCTTGTATGCCTGGTTTAGTGAAGATTTTTATCATAAATAAAGATTTAGTAAAGATTTTTATCGTAAATAAAGAATTTTGAGTATTTTATTTAGTCTTATTGAAATATCTTATGGCTTTTGTTGATGGTCCTATTAATATGATATATCATATTTAATGAGTTGCATATATTAACCCATACTTGCAATACCTGGCATAAATACCACTTGATCATGGTGAATGATGTTATCATTTTGCTAATATCTACTTGCTCTTTAACCTCAATAAATTAAATATTTGCCATTTTAACACTGCCCTATTGATACATTACCTTTCATTATTTCTTCTCATTCTTTCTTTCTTGTTTTATCCTAACCATATATTATTACATAGTCTGTTTTTTTTCAGTTCACTGAATTCTTTATTCTCTTTGATTAATTCAGATGTTAATACTCTCTATTGCATTTTTTAATTTGTCAATTTTATTTTTAATTTCTGGGATTTCTGCTTAATTTTTTACTGTTTAAATTGGTTCAATTTCTCTGCTAAATTTATGAGTTGATTCTCTGTGCTCTTCTGAAGTTCCTTAGCTTCTTTAAACAGCTCTTATAAATTCTTTGTGTAAGAGATTATCCATCTTCATCACTTTAGAGTAGTAGGTCACTAGTGCTTTATTTTATCTGATTAGTGAGGCCATAACTCCCTGAATATGCCTGATGTTTGTAGATTTTGAACAATGTTTGTGCAATGTGGGATTAGGTATTTATTCCAGACTTTGCAGTCTGGCTTTCCTTATCCCTGTCTTTCTTCATGGAGCCTTCCAGAGATTCTAAGCACTGAATTTAGTTCCCCGAGATGGTGACCACTGCAGCTGTCTCAACCCTAGAGGGTGCTGTAAGCCCAAGTTTGCTATGAGTCTTATTGGACTCCTAGGTTGGTGTGTCCTTGTGTAGATAGACATGGGGAAGACTTTAAAGAAGGTACCTGAGCTATGTGAAAAGATGGCTAGGGATCCAAGCCCAGAAGACAGGTCCAGAGTCTCAGATGGGTTTGCTTCCCAGAAGACCCCTGCTCAGATAGTATTGGTCATGGACTGCTGCTGTTAAATCTGGAGCTGTGACTGGGCCCCCTCTGAGTCTGCTGTGGGATGAAGGCTGCTGAGCCCATCTCATTGACTCAAACAGGTATGTGTTTCCCAGCAGGTCTCTGCTCAGATTAGACAGCTCCTCAGCTCCAAGAGGAAGAGTAAGATCAGAGACTGGCCCTTTTTGTTATTTGATGTGAAATGGAAATTGGTGCCCATCACAGAAGTTCAGACTCTTGGTCTTCAAGATGCTCGCAAGTCCCTCTTTCAGTCTTTGTGCAGCCAGTTCTTTGGTGGGATACAAGCAGTGGGACGCTTAAGATAAACCACAGGCACCTTTCAGATTAACAGCTGAGACCAGTGTCAGTGCACAGATATGCCCTGCTAACATACTAATGTGCCTAATTCCTCCTGAACCTCTTGGCAGATGATCTTGTGCAGGCTCATGGCCACAGTCCTTAGCCTAATCTCTTAAGGATTGTGGGTATTTCTATATTTGAATCTAAAGTAATGATTGGTGAATCAAGCACCTGGGTGACAACTATTACTCTCCAAATGACCTTCCTAGATCTTGGGCCCTAGAGGTGTTTGGAAGCCTCCCGCCTGAATCTCAAGGCTCCTATAGACAGAGTTTGTGGATTCTCAAGGCTATACTCTTAACAAACTTTAAAAAAGCCCTGAACATATCAGGCTGATCTTCAAGTAAATTGAGACTGCTAGAGTAAATTTTAACATTATTAAAAGAAAGATAAAATCTAGATATGCAACAATGTAACCTCATAATGTTTAACATGTGATATATATAAAAAAAAAGCCAGTCATGAAAAGAAGAAAGAAATTATGATGCATAAGTAAGAAAGATATTCATCAATAGAAACACACCCAGATATGACACGATATTGTTAAGCAAACCAATTTAAGAGAGCTTTTATTCAAATATGAGAATAATGAAGACAGAACTAAAAACTATAAGGAAGAGACAAATGAACTTCTAGGAATTAAAAATACAGTATCATAAGTGACAGCTGGAGTTTAATAGCAATTTCTTTTAGTCATGGTAGCTTTCTGATGTCTGTTCTGAATGACTGAGAAAGTCCCTTTCAAAAGAACTTCAATGTGTTCTAATCTTGTGTGAGCTTTTGGTAATTGTAATGTCGTCAATATTTTTTGCTTTGTCTGACGCCATTGAATTTCATGGTATGTGCATGGCATATTTAGTCAGGTCTCAGTGGAACTCCTATGAGCATTTTCCTCTCCTTTGCTCCTATTTCCTCCTCCAAATCCTTCTGTCTTGCCTTTACTGAACTCTAATCTCTGGCTTGGCAGGTTAAACTATTTTCGTGCCACTGTAGTGTACTTTTCTTTAAGTTGAAAGTCAGAAATATTACACTGTTCCCCTTTTTAAATGCGTTTTCCATGTTTCCACCTGATTATGATGGGAAGACTATTTTGGTATCAGTTGCTTTATTATAATTGTAAGCATAAGTTTCATTAATCTATCCTTGATATCTCAGTTCTTTCTTGTGCATGGGCTTTTGAACCACTTTCCTATTCTCAGATAAGTTTCAATGATGATTCAAGAAGAAATTCAGGGGTGATATGATCATTTTTTTTCTAAATCACCTTTTCTCATGTTTTCTCACTTAGCTTTAAGTAACATTTTATGCATGTATGTGTTACAGTATTCTAATTTATTTTAAGAAATGCAGATTTAGATTTTGCATATTGACATCTTAATTCCATCTTTGAATCTTGATAACATGTGCTTTCATTTTTGTACTAGTAATGAAAAATAGTTGCATTCTACTGGTTATTAAGGACATTTGTATGCACAAGTCTTAAAAGTCATCAGAAAATGAGGCAAAGAAGAGAAAAACAGCATGATTTAAAATTTCTCAGTGAATTTAAAATGTGTTCTAAGGAAACTGTGTTAAAAAACTATAGTCACTTGGGCACGGTGTCTCACGCCTATAATTCTAGCACTTTTGGAGGCAAAGGTGGAGGTTTACTTAAAGCCAATACTAGTTCAAGACCAGCTTGGGCAATAACGACAGATCCATCTCTACAAAAAGTGGAAATATTAGCAGAGTATGATAGAAACACCTGTA
>NW_003852490.1:5876287-5887960 GCF_000181295.1 Otolemur garnettii
CAACTCTATTCTTCATGATAAAGTGGAGTCAGTGTTCTCAGCGCAGGACAGTAAGAGGTACAGTTGGTCAAGCCCAGAAATGTTTACCAAATGGGACACATTGTTCATCAGTGCCTGAATCTTTGTATCGAAAGAGACTGCTGAATCATCTCAAGTAATGTCCCTTGTTCAGTAAATTGGCTGAAGGAAAAGGCTTAGGTATTGTCCAGCTGAGTAACCCAGTCTTACATAATTACACAGTTAAACCTTCTCTAAATATATATGAGTGCACAGCTCAGTTTCTTTATATGAAGCTATTAAAGCTTACAGAATTAAAATAGTATCATCGAGGTCATATTGCAAGTGAGTAGCTAAACTTGAATATAAATAAATCTCCAGGAAATGTTTTCAAACAATATTCCACAATCACTATTACTATAAGTTGTTAGAAGTTGTAAATAAATAAAAAATTACTGTTATTCTGTCCCTCCTTTTCTTAGGAAAATATATGGTTTCAGAGGATGAATATTTCAGTGCTATATAGCATTAACCTTGATGTCAAAGTATTTTTACATCATTTGCTTCATTTGACATTTTTAACTATCCTTCAAGATAGGACGGATACTGTTATCTTTATTTTACAGATTAGAAAAATAAGGTTTAGTCTTTAGTATTCTTTTCATAGCCCTACTACATGGAGGAACATGTCTATTATTACGTGTCTCATCTTCTTTACATACATGGGGACTTATATTACCATGTTCCCTTGCTTTTAGATTCATCTAATCAGATACACACTTTGAGAGGCCTCTATTTTAAGTGAGATATTAAAGGAAGGAGTACACAGAACTTTTAGTGGAATTCATGGTGGCAGAGACCTCTGAGTCAGGATGTATGGCAGTGTCGCTGGTGGCAGCCGTTGTCTCATTAGACCTATATCCACCAGCTTAATCCTATTTCTCCCAGTTCTGTAACAATTTGGTAGGCTATCTAATACATTTAATAAGTCCCTTTAGAATTTAAACTGGTCAGTGTAGCTTCTACTGTTTGCAGCTAACAGTATGAGATTTGCGATGAGATCGTCCATGGTGACACAGAGCAGGGTGGAAATAAAAACAAAAGGCAGAGGTGAGAAGGCTGTGAGGGGAGGAACTCAACCTTTAGTTGTATGTTTTGTGCCTAGCAGGCAAGCACGAATCTGTGAAGTCAATGGCTAGTAATTTATTACTAGTTTTGGTTTGTGTTTTACTTGTAAGACATTGAAACATATAATAACTTTATATTTTTAGGTAGCAAAATATGGCCCTGTATTTTTTCATAAGTCTTAAAATTTTACAATAACTATCAGAAAATGATGCGGCTCAGAGGGCCATATTTGAAGGTTTCGATAACATTTTACAATTGTATTTACAGTTTTAACATTGGTGACCTCTACTTCCTTCTAATAGAATTTGTTTCATTTTACACTCCGTGAATCTATTTTGAATGTTCACTGTCACTGAATTTTTGCTAGCATTACATATTATTTTTAAAAGAGTGTTTAGAGAAGCTGTATTTGATAGTTGAATATGGGAACCTGTTTTTTATTATTTTCAACTAATATTTATTCCTATGTATTGCATTAGTATATAATATTAAACATCTTAAAACAAATTAAATGTCCAATCTAGGAAAATTATCATTTAAGAAATATTGAAACTGTTGATAACCTCATAGGCTAGACTAGCATGCAGTTACAAGATGAAAATATTTCCAAGCACGTACAAAGAATAGGGAAATAGTCACAGTAATAGGTGCATAAAAGAGAATATGAATGTTTAGTTTGGAATGAAAATCAAAAATGCAGGATATAAAGTTGTAGTACGTATTACTTTGTATCTTTGTGTCTACATCTATGTGATAAATCTTCTCTGTCATGTCTATTTCTTATCAATATTATCCATTTTGAAGCTACTGGAAAACATAATTTCTAGAACTCAGAAATATAGTTCCATTTGTGATTTCATTAGTAGCCTTGGGAGGACTATGGCCAGGTGTTACCTGGAATTCTATTAAATGACTTCAAATAATGTATTTAACTGAAAGTGTCTTATTTCACTATTTAACATTTTGTTATCATGTGTCCTAAATGGTTTCCCAGAGGATATATATAGTTAATGAATTGCACATCTTAGTTATTTATTTTGAAAGTTCCTGGCACCGGGGAAAGGAACTCTGATACTTAAACACACACAATGTGTGCACACACACACGCACATCACACAGCCACTCCCACTCCAGATTTCATATTGAGGTCATATTAGTTACTTCTAAAATTTCAACTGTGTTATAAAATTTCTATTAAAATATGTGGCCCTTTATGAGAGCCAAAATTACATCTGTTTTGTGTAATGGTAAATTCCCGCACCCAGAATAGTGTCTGGATTACATCATGTATTTATTGTACATATTTTTACATGGATAGCAAGAAGAATTTCCTTAAAAAAATAGTATGTGAAAAATAATGTCACAAGTAAAAATTGAATACAGCTTAAAAAATCACAGTTGAAGAATGCGGTAGTATATTTCCCTGGTTAAATGGATTCCTTGCATACAAGGGCATAACTTGGTTTTGCCAATTAATGTTACCAGAAATGGAACTACTCTTGAATAAAATAATTAGAGCAAAGAGTTGGACAAATGTCTTTCCATTACCCAGTATAAACATCGTTATAGTTACACTTCTTTAATTAATTTCCTATATTCCATATTAATTGAAATTAAAGTTAACGTGAATTATTGTCTTTCTTTGGTAGAGAAAGATACCATGTGTGTGCATTTCTGATTATACTCAAATGATCTTTTTCAATGACTGCTTTTGTTTTATTCATGTACCGAGCACCTATTCCATACAAAGCTCTTACAGAGATCCTGTGGTTTTAACACTGCCAACAGTAGTGGTTTCTTCTAAAACACACTGTAACTTGGGTGATGCTACATTATATTATTGTTAACTGCTTAGCTGTCTTGGTGCTACAACAAACGCAGATATAAAATGCTATCCAAGCAGAAAGAAAAAAGTCATTTCTAGCGAAGAGAATTTCCTGAGCTACACTGAAGAAAGTGGCAGTGTATTTCAGAAATGTCATTGCTAATTTGTTACACTTAGATATGTGAAATATCAGACTCTTGCCATAAGATTATCAGGCACTTTATCTGGAATGTAAGATGATAAAGTGCTAGGCAAAGAGATTTAGCTTTTATATAGAATTACCCAGCAAATAATTTAATTAAGAAACCTATAATATTGTCGGGAAATAACCTGTAGCTTGTGTTGTGAATTTTACCAAGAAAAAAATATTACACTAAGTAATGACGAGATAGTACTGAGGCCCAAATGATCAATATGGCTATTGAAATATTGTCATGTATTTTCTCTCATGAATATAAGAAAAAGTAGCTGATCATTTGGTACCATCAGCTCTTACACCATGGAGTACAGTTACTGAGCAGGATAGCACTTGCTTCTAGTCTTTGTAATGTTCCCTCCAAAGGAATCTATTTTCAGTTCTTGTGTAGTGAGTATTGCCACCATCCAGTAGTCACAAGCCTGGGCTTTGGTATCAGGTTGATTTAAGTCAAAGACATCTTTACTCACCAACTGAGTCTCTTAAGCAAGTCACTAAAAGGTTACTAACTCTTTAAATTTTGGTTTATTTTTCTATTGAATAGGAATATTAAGTTTCATCTTTTTTTTTTTTTTTTTTTAAGACAGTCTCACTCTGTCACCCTGGGTAGAGTGCCATGGCATCATAGCTCAGAGCAATCTCAAACCCCTGGGTTCAAGTGATCCATCTTGCCTTAGCCTCCCAAGTAGCTGAAACTACAGGAATTCGCTAAAACACCTGGCTATTTTTAGAGACCAGGTCTTACTCCTGCTCAAGCTGGTCTCAAGCTAATGAGCTGAAGTAACCCACCAGTCTCAGCCTCTCAGAGTGCTAGGATTACAGGCGTGAGCCACCATACACAGCCTTAGTAGTTTCATCTTTAAATGATGGTTTTGATATAGTTCATGTAGAGCCCTTAGCATCCTACCTGCATGACTAAAACTTTGACAAAAGATAACTATTAGTTTCATAAGTGATCAGAAGACAGCTACATGCATTCTTCCCTGAAGGATTGTGAATCATTTTGAAATCCTTTCGTTTCTTTGATTTTTATTAATAACCATGAGCATACTTTCAATGGGTAGAAATTTTAAAATTCAGATTTTATTGAAGTAGGTGGGTCACTATGAAAATTTTGAGACATACTATATTATGGTCCATTATTTCGTGTCCAAGAAACACAATCTCCTACATTCTTTCTGATTCACCCAGGCAAGTTTCAACTTGCTCAGTTTGTTGGTGTTCCTGGAAGGGCTTTATTTGTTAATAAATAGTAAAGATTTGTAGGTCATTCAAAAAATGTATAAAGAGGTCCTGTGTGCTCCCCACCCAGTTCCCCCAGCCTCTTCTGACTTGTTAGTTTCTGCGAAGAAGTCCACTGTTGGTAGGAGTTTTCCTTTGTAAATTACTTGATGCTTTTGTCTTGCAGCTTGTAGGATTTTCTTTTTCCTTCCTTTTAACCTTAGCCAGACTGATGACTATCTTAATTGCAATGAATCGTCAAGGAGTTTGAAGGACATTCGAATCACTTCTAGCTTGAGGGTTTACAAAACCTCCCATAAATATTCATGCACAGGTTTTTGTGTAGACAGAAGTTTTTATTTCTCTGTAATAAATGACCAAGTGTGCTATTACTAACTCATATAGTTAAGTGCACATTCAGTTATACAAATAGCGCCCAAACCTTTATGTAGGGGATTTTATACTTTTACATTTCCCCTGGAAAAAGCATTAGAATGATCAGGTTTTTCTGCTTTTCTGTCTTCACCAACATTTGATGTTATCACTATATATTTTTTTGTTTTTAGTTTTAGCCATTTTCACAAATGTTAGTCTTTTTAAAACGTCATAAGACAAAACAAAAATAGTTAATTGATTATATGGAGAGATAACTTAGGGCATTTTTGTACATAGCAAAATAAAAAAAAAAAAACACCCCTATTTGCTACTTCAATGTATGATTGTAAAATAGTGAATAAAGTCATAGAAGTTACCTGGTGGAAAGTATTGAACTTGTGTCTGGAATTCATAATTTCAAATTTATGTTATATTATTTACTGTTTGGGTGACCTTGGCATATCACATTAGCTCTCTGAGCCATTGTTAAAAAATATTTGATGCACATAGATCACATTTCATACAGCGTCATAATTGTTGGTGAGAACCATGATACTATGTTCCTATGAGAATCTGTAAAGCTAAGCCAGGTTGGATATGTGTGACTGCAAAAAATAATTCAGTTATGTGTGACTTGTAAAGCAATAAATATCTTTTTATTCTAAGTATACTATAGAAGAAATCAAGAAATACAGTAGTAATACACATTTATTCCTTTATATTACTGTTAAGTCTTAAACAGATTTAAAATCTGGAGTATCTTTTAATTATTTTCAATGTTTTATAGTTATATATACAAACACAAGAAACCAAAGAGAACAGCATTAATTGTGTGAACAAACCATATAAAAATAGATTTATATGCTTATACTGATACAAGAATAAAGGGAAAATGTTTTTCAACTCCTACAACTGCCACGTAGTATATTGCTTTTGCAATTGTTAAGAAGTCACCCAGAAAATTGTACATGGTACAGAAAAAGCAACATCAGCTTATTTTAAATTGCTGATCTAAGAGATTTTACAGCCAATACAAGAAACAGGTGTTTATTTTTATGGTAGCACTACTCCCTGTAATAGCTACATAAGCACTCCAGAATGAAATATTTTATTAACACTAAATAACTCCAATGATGATGATGTAATGGCCAATTAAAGGTAATTCATTTTGCTTGTATTCCAGGGTAATATGAGTAACTTTAGCAATTATTTTTAATATAAAATGTTGATGATTTCCATGTATTAATGCCTTCACGCTGCCTTTGAATATGTACACTGCAAAAGTCCATAAAATGCGACATCCATTTTATTTCATTGTTTCCATAAACTCTCACATAGAGGGTTATTGCAGAATCCCTTTATCGAGCCTACTTTCTACTGAGTACAGTGTGCATAGTCATGGCTTATTCATTGTATTACTGCCCTGTAATTCAGTTTTCAGATGGTGTCACAGTCAGACCTGTCTCCTGTACAATGATAAACTTACTGAAAAGTTAAAGTGAAGTATATCTTTGGCAGGCTGGTCCCCCTCTAATTGCAATGTCCCAGATGCTTTTCATTCTTCATGCTATTTAAATATTAGAAAACTTCTCTGAAATAAATGTATGAATAACTTCATTTTTAACATTTGCCTTGATTAAAGGAAACTCTGTAGGAATAACTATGGCTCAGTTTTCCTTGTTCTGTGTACTCCTTGATCTTTCCTCTTTCCTACCTACTACCACACCACTATGACCTTTTCTTCTTTCTTGGTATCCAGTTCATGAGAGACTGAGTTGGAATTCTCCTTCCTCCTCATTACACACCTGCACGTTTTTATACCCATTTCTCTTAACAAAGATGCCTCATTCAAGGAGACCTCTGCCTTTCTTCCTCAGTGATTTCATGTGGCTTGTAATTATCTATCTACAAGTTTTTTGTTTTCCTACAGCAGAACACGTAATGGCAGAATAATATATTATTACAAGTACATGTCATAATAAAATTAGCCTGATTTCTAATGATGTTATGTCTGATAGTGTTAGAGTTTCAATATTTTTAAAGTAATGCTAAAATAAACTCTCATAAATATAGCTCTTATTTTTATCATTGTAAAAAATTGGAAAAGTGTAGTCTTTGGGAATTACTACAATCTTTAAAAAACAATGCTTCACGGAAGGGTTGTAGAAATTCTTAATTACACACACATGCACTCAAATCAAAACAAAGCAAACAAAACAACCACATTCGCAGACATCCTTTAACAGGGAAGGAGATTCAATTTTCTTCCTATTATCCAATTTAAGGCATTATAATGTATTTTAAATTTATACCACTTTAATATTAGAACAGGAATCTTAGTAGCTAATTGAATTATTTTATTATTTTGAGGTTCAAAATAATGGTGTGTTTCTACACATACTATTGACCATTCAATATATAGAATTCTGCTACATATTTATATATGTATGTCCATCCCTGTTCCTAACAGGATAAAAACATATTTTAAAATATGATTTTGTCAGCCATCTAAGCAGTGATGAGGGTACATGTTGCACCCCCAATACCAAATATATGCAATCATGATTCATCCGTGGAATACTGCAGTTTCATTCTAATAAATCTTTATAACACACATCAGCGATTTGGCATTGGGGGTGCAACATATAAGAAGAAAGGAAATTGTGAATCAAAAATAGCGTGTGGGCCTCAAGTCAAGTGACTTGGAAAAAGGTTAAACATCAATGAAAGGGCAAATGGTCCGGAATAAAGACCATGAGTTAAATACTGGAGGTGAGGAGCTTAATACGAGAACAATTTTTCCAAGAATAAATGGCCCATATACAATTACAGATATAAGGCAGTGTCCTAGTTGAAATTTCACAGTATTTATTTATAGATATACTCGCTAAACATAGCCATATTTAGGCACTGACAATTGGTGTTTTCCATGGGAGAATATGTATTATGTAACCTCAACCACTCATCCCTGCTTAGAAAGTACATGACTTAATGGATTATACACTCTTTCTAGTAATGTAGAAAACCAATGCCAATGTTTAATTTTAAATGATACAATTTTTTCCTGTCTCGTAAACTTTTTGGTGAATGTATGTTTGTATTTTATCAATGAGTTGTGATAAATTATGATATAATTTCTAATTATGAGCAAATAAAAAATTCACCAGGATTTGAAATAACAGAATTTGAAAAGCTACCCAAATTCCCTATTTTGTTCCAAAGCATTTATCTGCTTTCAATTGCAGAAACTGAATTCTCTCTCCTAACAAGATAAGGTAGCCGTCTAACACAGAGCAGCTTGCCTCTAAGCCTACTCTACAAATCTCCTTCAAACCCCCTGCCACAGCATCAGACCCCAGAAACGCTGCATGCTGCTATGGAGAAATGGGTGAATTTATAACAACTCCAAAAGGAAGAGTAGCAAAATCGCATACAAAATGGAGACTGTCATCCAAGGGACAGCTGGAAAATGTGTGTTTAATCTATAAGTGGCACCCTGTAATGTGTCTGTCAAGAGAGGACAGTACGGAATATGGGGGAGCAAATGGAGCAGAAGGCAGTTCTGTCATTCAAGATTCAGGCACTGCCCCATTGGACTGTAGAAGAAGTTTGGGGGAATTAAAAGCAGAGTCTAGCTCTGAGAAAATAGACTAAAAAGGAAAAAGAAGTCATCAGGTTTATTTCTAAGTCTACAAGTACAAATACTGAGAAATACTATAAGTGGACGAAGAGATGAGAGCTGGCAAGGGGCACCTGGATACTCATCAAAAGGTGTGGAGCATCAGAGCTCTTTGACACGGCTCTGTCCAAGTCCAGTCTGTGCAGTACCTAGAGAAGATGGTCACAGCCTATTTCAAGGTCCTCATTAACGCTGAGAGGAAGTCAAATTGTTTCTTTCAGTCTGAATGTGCATGTTTCCCGGGACAAGGGGTAGTCAGTCCTCCAGGGAGCCCTGCACCACTGACATCTCCCACGGGCTGAACAGGGCATTAGAACATGCTAAGGCCCTACCTAACTAAGCATTGTGAAGTTTGTAGAAAAACACCCTGCTGTATTCCAGACTGCAAAGAAAATAATATAAAATAAATACCGTACTAAATATGTAATCAACCCAATTTATTATTTAAACTGTTCAATTGAATCAGTGGAAACACAAGAGTTGTTTAAAACGCAGAAGTTGGAAATCCTACAATCAACCCCAGTATAATAAAAAATCAATATAAAAAGAGATGAATCTTGAATGATTCTAAAGAATAAACTTATAAGCTTTTTTTCTTCATTGCAAATTAGTGAGTTGTGTCAAACATGCTGGAACTTTGATGTAAACATGTTTGTGTGCCCGCATATCTCTAAGTGTGTTCATTTCCTTTTTAAACGATGTTATACATATAGTTGTAAATGTTCTCAAAGTTATCATTATAAATGCATTTTCATATGTAACATAATCATTTTTGTATTACTTTTTGGTGACTATACAATCATTTCTTTTTCAATATAGCTCATCTCCTTCCTAACTAGGTCCTCTAGTAAATAAGTAGTATGGTTTTATTTTTTCAATGTGGGCTTAAGATTCTTATTGATTACTTCTGGAAAAGTGAGAATCCTACAAATTGCATTTGCTGAGAAGATCAATGGCCCATTAGACTGACATTTTATAAAGACCTACACTAGATGCTTCAGTGGAAGGCCAGGAAAAAATTACCTTTCATAAAGCACCTGTCCAATTGTTCAATATTACACCACAGGGGAAAATTTTTTCCTAACTCCAGCTGGTTATCATTTTATGCTGTGAAACACAAGATTGATGACCCTTGTAATTTTAGCCTGGCTTGTAAAACTGAACATAGTTTATTATTTATATTCACATAAATGCCCATTCTATTGTTACAATCTTTGAAAGATATTGGCTACCATAATTTCCAAGAGCAGCAGGCTTCAAAAGAAATACTTTAAAAAGTGATTTCTGAGAGAAACAAAAATTTGGAGATTAACTGAAACACAAATATATAGGACAAGCCTACCTGACCTTGTACATTTAGACTGTCCTGCTTCAAATGTGATATAAGCAGAGCAGGTTGAACCGAGGGCAGCCGTGGAAATAGTTGCTTGTGTAATTTCTATACTACCTTCTTTCTCTATTGCAATTTTGCACAATGTGACTTGATTCTTTATTCTCCTTGCCTTCATATCTAGTGTTTGTGTTTCTTTTTTATCTTCCAAACTAAGGGACTAAAGATATAGCTTTATAATTATGGTCCTGGAATTTGATGATCTGGTGATTTGTTCCTAAGTTAGTCATTGACCTGCTTCATGGCCTTGGAGGACTCATATTACATTTCTGAGTTTCTTTTCTTTGCTAGGTCTTGCCATCCGCATCATCTGTAGTCACTGGTACTCTTGTCTACACACCTACGTTCTCACAGTCTTATTCCTATCAATAGTTTTAGACTGGAATTAACAAAGTAGGGTATCTAATCAGTCTGGAGTTGTCCCTGATTTCTAGATACTTACAAAGCAAGCCCCCATTCACTGGCCTTAACAGATGTCACTGAGGTTATGCAATTTTTATTTCTGTGCCCCTGTGACCTTGCCACGTTATTTCTCCCCAAGGTACAGGCCCTGATGGGAGTCCTATTCCAGAAGAAGATTTGTCATGTGGAAACCACAAGGCTGCAAAACATTTGATCTTAAGTATTGTCATCTGAGAAACCATGCTTCCTTAATCTTGGCCATTGCCATAGGCCTTTTTCTATATAAAGAAAAGGATGAAAGTCATTTTCAAGTGCCAACATATCAGTCTAATTTTCTCAAGGGAAGCCCTAGAGCTTTCCTTGCTGTTATTTGATTGAAATTCTAGGTTTCCCCATCCTGGCAACCTGATGAAATGTATCTAGGAATCTTTGAGACAAAAACAGATTTTAGAGATTTTTATTCTCTAAAATCTTTGAGACTATCACATTGTGATATGATATTTCTCATTTTTTGTATTAAAGACCTAAATGATATTAACTCAAAGGCTTGCTTAACTTCATTTTTATGATGTAGTATTTTAAGACAATGCATGATATACAAGATGTAGTCATCAATATTCAGCATGCAATCAGTAACGATAAATAGATAAGAAACAAATGGCATACCATGAAATATTATTACTTTATTTTACTTAATAAAATTACACCCTCTAGATAATACAACATGTATTTTGTTTTTGTTAATAGTAGATTTACAGATGAGACCAAATGAACAACAGAAATGAACAGCTAGTGATAGAGGCTTCTGAAGCTTTTCATGTCTTTTTGATACTAAGATAGAAAGGCTGGCAATGATAATTTTTCAATCCTTTGTGCAAAGTTTTAAAGGAAGTACATTACCTGAGTAATTTTAAAGGATAAGAAACAGGATGCTACACATCATTCAAATGTCAAGAATAAGAGGTGAAGTAATAGCATTTTATAGTGTTTATCTTTTCAAAAATAGCTATAGCTCAAATAAAATGACTAAATTATTAAACTGAATTTAAAATATAATGCACCTCATGTATCTTATTAAATACAACTAATTCTGGAATTATTATTAACACTGTTTTGGCTGTCAACCCACAGATATAGAACACTTTTATCTTAGTATTTCTTGGCTTAGTATTCCTGATGTAATGGTTTCAGATTATTCTGTATATTGGATTTTAAGTTACATAGACTTTAGCCAAAGTTTAGAAAACCATTCCTAATTACTTGAGAGAGACCAAGAGGGAAAGAGATTTGTATATGTCTACTGACTTATTAGGTTATGATAGATATGAAATGTCATATTTCCTTAAGTGCTAAATATGACAGTTGTTATCCTCGCATTTCATTTTGACAATTCAGGTGTTTTTTTTTTTAATTTCTTATAGCATAACTATGTACATTAATGCAATCCTGGGGTACAGTGT
>NW_003852490.1:5890821-5896748 GCF_000181295.1 Otolemur garnettii
GTTTTTGTTCAGTGATTTATGAAACAGTGGGTTGATTTCCAAACATGCCAAGGCATAAGCATTGGTTCAGAGAATATATTCCTATAGTTTCTAATATTCTCATAGTGTAAAAAGGACTCATTAGTCCAATTTTTTAATAATTTCTGCAAATGGTTCTTTTGTAGGTTGTTCATAAAATGTCTTCTAAAAAACATGACCAGAGTAATGTGATTGACAGGGATAAAGAGTCATAAAGAGGACACAGAAGAAGGAAAATAAAGTGTGATCGGAAACATGCTCCAGAGGACATGTCCAGTAAGAGTGAATAGGTAGATTTGGAACCTGTGACCAGAAAAGAGACAGATTTGACAAGTTTGCTAGAGGCAAATCATGAGCAGAGAGTGCAAAGGGTGAGAAAAAATGTCTAGGAAATTCCTCAGCATAAGTGGTTATGAGGTTTTATCATAAGAAATAATCTTCTTGGCCAAATCAAATATTTACTTAACTATTTGTTCTGAATTATATTTCTGGGATTTTTCTTTCAAGCTGTTCAAATCAGAATATTTCTATTATTAAAATCAAGTATTCTGACCAGAGAAAAATCCTACAGATATATTTGATTTATAAAATTTTACATTTTTATCTACATAGTATATTTTAACTAAATAAACCCACAAGCAACATGAGTTCATCTATTTCACTACAGTTCAATACCAACCATAAGTGTCTATAGTATTAATCAGACTGTATGCAGAAATTTAAATTTACTTTGTACAGGCAGTGTTATCCAGTCATAAGGAAGAAGGGAGTTCCCCTGATATATTCTATAACCAATTCAATAAAAGTTCTATAAAACATTTTAAAAAATGTTCTGAGAGCCACTTACTGTATCAGCCTTTGGCTATTCTATAATCACTTTTCATTATGGACTAAAATTAAACAGTTATAAAACAGGCATAATTTCATGGCTAACCACCCAAGAGCTGCAGAGAGTTAAAAGCGGTATAAAATCTTAGAGGTAATGTTATTTTTAAATGCCAATGAGTTTCACCTTTTTATGCCTCCAGGGAAAGAAATGCCCAGGGAGTTTTGTTGTCATCAAGAGCAACTGAAAAGCATCATGATGAATTTGAATTTCTAACTCAATGAACAGTAATGAAATGTGAGTCCATGTAATTCAACATGAGAATTTGTGTGTGCGTGAATAATACATGGTGCTTATGCCTTTTTTCTCAGCTATTATTATCCTTTTTATTGTTTTCCCAAAATACATATAGAAGGATGAGATGACATTAATACTTTTATCTATAAAAGCCTATAAATTCTGACGGCCATGTCTGTAATATGATATACATATATACTCAGAAAAAGTCCTCAACTATTTATGTATTTTAAGTACAAAGGCACAGAAGTGCTTGATAATAAATATTATATCTGTAAAATGGGCCATTTTTCAATCTCATAAGAGAAAAGCTAGGCATCCCACTGAATTACTTAAGACAAAATCAATACTAGGTGATTTTAGTCAGTTTTTTAACATAAGAAAAACATACCACCATTAAATTATTTAATTCATTTATAACAATGTTAAAAAGCATTTCATTCTCAATATGATACATACCTTCTTGTAAGCAATATTTTTATTTCAAACAGGTGATAAAAGGTAAATAACTATGCCTGGAACTGATAGTTTAAAAAAGACTGACTTTCCATCAATAGGACTTAGTGTATGCGTTAGTATAAAATATCTGTTTTATGACTTCACAGGAAAAATGTGAAGAATGCAGTGGTGGACTATCCACAATAGTAATTTATTTCTCACAGTTCCAAGGCTACCAGTGTATTAAGTGTCCAGAGTGTCCAGTGAGGGCTCACATGAAGGCTCATAGATGACCACTTTACAGATAGCAGAAGGGGCAAGGAGTTCTCAGGACACAGGATATCTTGATAAATCTACCAATTTATTTAATATCAAATTATATTTTCCACATATATATAGAAAAACTTAAACCACTGTATTTCTGTGTTTCACCTCAAAAGTAGTTCTTGTATTCAAATTATCAAATGTTAACATATCTGTTAATTTTTATAAATTTGTTATTCTAAATGACTGCTTCTGAAAGAGGACTTTTACAAATACGGGTCATTACTCAAATCTTGAATGATACATATAATCTTTAATTGTCTATCTCTTTATGTTAAGCCTTTATATCTTAATATCCTAATATTCAACCTCTATATCTCTACCAATTCCCATACATATTCATGTCTACTTGCGTACAACCATATCAGGAAAACTGTTGGGCATCTAGTTGACCCCAACTTGGGACATTAGTCAGCAAGAGAGATGGTGCTGAGGAAATCACAAAATTTAAACCAAACTTAGTGCATAAAACTCAAAGTCTGTAAGGACATACACTGTTTCATGTGCCTGGAGGCAGCATGAGAACAACACGGCAGCTGTCTTGTTTCCTAGAATCCTTTTATTGGGTACATAACAGTGTATACATGCAAGAATGCAGTCAGTAGTCAAGGTTAAGAATGAAAGAGAGGACATTACAGCTCCCAGGAAGGTTAAGTGAAGGATAAACAAAGACATAGAGTAATGGAGCATCTGAAGTGGCCAGATAACAGTGCTGCTGGAAGAGAGAGTGGGGAGAGCAAGTCTCATCTCCTCAAACATCTTAGCTTCTCTAGCCTAAGCTACTAGTAGATGCCTTCAGCTCACCTGCACTGCTGATTTCCCCAGGTGGGGATAGTCACACCAACATTCCCCTGACTGGGCACCTGCATCTCCTTTCTTTTCAATTAGGAGTACAGGAGTGGCCCACCCTCAGGCTTCACTCTGGTTTTTAAAAGGCCTGTGGGACTCTAGACTATTTCCACAGAGAACCACATTAAAAATCTTATAGCAGTTCTCCATGGTCAGACATCCTACATTTAATCTTTTCAAAAAAAGTCAAAGTCCCTAGCGTTTGCATAGCTTTCAAGAAAGTGCAATGACTGCCCCAGGGATTGTTGAATTTCTTATTACCAGTTCACTCTTCTCAGCTTCTAGAGAGGACAGCATTGGAGTTCCCTCTTCTATTTTTAACCTGACTTCACCGGTACTAATTCAAAGCGATTCTATGTCACCAATAATGCATTATGGAAGTTGAAAAGGGCATGTTTGTGTGCACATGCTTGCTGACGGTGGCTGAGATACTGCTTGAAATGTTCTTTAGTCCTGTCAACAGGGCTTACTTTCTTCCTCTGGATTTCCCTCTCCTAGGAACTGGTAACAAGCTTTCAACTTTTAAGAATTCTAAGGCATCTATTCCAATTTCTCCATCATAATATTTGCTCAGACTCTAAACACAGAAATTATTCAAATAATGAGGAATGAGTCTTACAAGCCATAGCTACTTTTAAAGTATCATAGGAATGAGGCATAATTTCACCTTGCTTTTACACTGCTTCTAATTTAAGTAAAATCTGTTCAATAATTTTCTGCTATTGACAGCCTCCGTCATTGCAAGAATATTTCAATTAGCCTTTTAGGCTAACTATTTACCGCAGGCATCATAGAAGGAAGTGTACCACCACAATGACATTCAGAACAGTGATTCAATTTCCTGGCTCACCACCTAGGCCAGGAATCACAGTCTTACTATGTTTCAAGGAATTTGTGATAAGAAATCCTTGCTTTAAATTACTCAAACAGCCTGAGCCCTGCAGGTTGCTAGGAGTTTAGGACACACTTACAACTACTCATTTACATCTATGCCACAATAAAATCAATTTTAGGAAGGAAGAGGATGATAGGAGGTTGGCAGGGGCAGAGCAGAAGATATTAAAATTCAAGTAGTCTGCAAGAGTTTGTTATTTCATGGCACACACAAGAAAAAAGAACTATGATAAATCATGAACTTTTCAAAACACAATTAATTTTAGAGTTTAAATTTTTTCTTCCTAGCTATCTAATACATGAATAAAGTAAATATTACTAAGACATTTTTTCATATTAACTTATCTAAACCTCACAAAACTATAGAAGGTAGGTATTGCTAATCTGGGTTTAGATTCAAATGACTGGTCCAAGATTACACAGATTCTGAATAGTTGGGCTAAGATTATAACTTAAATTCTATTCCCAAACCTATGTTCTTTGTATTATATCACACTATGACTAAAGTCAATAAATATTTAGGAATTCATTCTGTGAAGACATTAAATGAATTTTTCCTTTTTTTTTTTTTTTTTTTTTTAGAGACAAAGTCTCATTTTGTTACCCTTGGTAGGGTGCTGTAGCATCACAGCTCACAGCAACCTCGAGCTCTTGGGCTTAGGCGATTCTCTTGCCTCAGCCTCCCGAGTAGCTGGGACTACAGGTGCCTGCCATAATGCCCAGCTATTTTTTGTTGCAGTTTGGCTGGGGCTGAGTTTGAACCCACCACCCTCTGTACAAGGGGCCCGTGCCCTACTCACTGAGCCACAGGCACCGTCCTAAATGAATATTTGATAATTATTTCAAGCATTACTACTGAAATTTCATGAATGTGTTGATACTCTGTTGCTATGATACTTCTGATTATGAATGAAATATGGTTTCCTAATCTTAAAAATATAGAAAATAAAATTAACATTGAAAGAATAACAAAAGATTATAAGCAGAAAATATATTTTTATTATCTAAAGAATCTATCATTGAGAGGCAGCCGGAGTTACTTTTGTGTGCATGTGTGTATGAGATAAACTGCTCATGACCACCACCACTACTCTTTTAGTGAATTTTGGTATAAAAGAAGCCAGTTAGAGTTGGCCTCATTATTATGGGGTAGCAAAAATATAGCCATTTATAACTAGTTAAGTAATTTTTCTTTAAAGGATTGTTAACCTATATCTTTATATTGAGGGAGAGTGATTTCCTATCATAGTCTCATCTCAAACAGAGGAGGTGAGATTTCTTGCAGAATTAGAGACTTAAAAGATAGTGTTCCATAGAAGGGGATGAGTGACATTAAGAAGATTGAATGGAACAAAAGAATAGCTTCAAACTATTTTTATTCTTAGTTAGCAGAGAAAACTGCATGATTTTTTTGTGTAAAACATGATGTTCTGAATAATATATACAGTAAGGAATGACTAAATCTAGCCAAAAAACAAATGCATTACTTTACATCATTATTTTTGTGATGCATATAATTTAAATTCACTCTGAGCATTTTGCAAGAATACAATGTATTCTTAACTATGGTGCTCATGTGGTGCAGTAGATCTTTTAAACTTTCTTCTTCTAATTACATGCAATTGTGTACCCCTTGACCAATATCCTCCCAACTCCACTCCCCAAACATCCCAGGCCCTGCTAACACCATTCCCCTGTCTACTTCTATGAGAGAAAGATTTTGTTAATTCTACCTATGTGTAAGATCATGTGATATTTTTCTTTCTGTGCCTACTTTTCTTACTTTTCTTTCAGGGTCAGCCATGTTTCAGAGGTGAACAGATTATCCTTTTTTTCTATGGCTGGATAGTGCTCCACTATGTATATAAGCCAGGTTTTCTTTATCCATACATCTACTGAAGGACAGTTAGGATGATTCCATACCTTGGCTACTGTGGATAATATTACAATAAATTTAAGAGTTTAGCTATCTCTCCCACATAGCTAAAGAGAGAGATTTCATCACATTCATTGTATTCCCATTACATACTCAGTAGTAGGAATAACTGTTTATATGATAGTTCTATTTTTCAAATTTTGAGGAACCTCCATACTATTCCATAACTGTATGAATTTACATTATCCCACCAACAGTGTGTGAGGGTTCCCTATTCTCCACAACCTTACCAACATTGGCTACCTTTTTATCTTTTTGTTAACAGTCATTTGAATAGGCATGAAATGATATCTCATTGAGGTTATGACTTGCATTTTCCTGATGATTAAGCATTATTTTATTTTT
>NW_003852490.1:5897863-5899082 GCF_000181295.1 Otolemur garnettii
ACTGTGGCTTTGTAGTATATTTTGAAATGGGATAATGTGATGACTCCTGCTTTGTTATTTTTGCTTAAGATTGTTTTGGCCTTTTGGTGTCTACTGTGGTTTCCAATAGTTTTTAGATTACCTTTTATTGATATTTTGATAGAGATTATGTCAAATCTACAGATTGCTTTGGATAGTACAGACATTTTAACACTATCAATTCTTTCCATCCCTGAACATGGGATATCTTTCCATTTATTTTGTCATCTTCAACTTCTTTCATCAGTCTTTTGTAATTTTTTTCACCTCCTTTATTAAATGTATTCCTAAATTTGGTGCTCGCTTTGGCAGCACATATACTAAAATTATTCCCAAATTGGGTTTTTGCTGTCATTGTTGTTATCACTCTTTAGAAGAGTTTGTTTCCTTAATTTATTTTCCATTTAATTTACTATTGGTGTATAAAAACACTACTAACTTTTATATATCGATTTGATATCATGCATTTTTTAAATTTGTTAGTTCTGAAAGTTTTTTGTATTGTTTTGTTTTTTTGTTAGAGTCTTTAGAATATTCTTCATATAAGACCATGTCATGTGAAAACACAGAAAATCTAACTTCTTTTACAATTTGGATGCATTTTATGTATTTATCTTGCCTAATTGCTCTAGCTAAGACCTTCAGTACTATGCTAAATAGAAGTAGTGAACATAGGCATTTTTGTTTTGTTCCAGATCTTAGAGAAAAAGTCTGCAACTTTTCCCTGCTTAGTATGATCTTAGCTGATTGTTGTCATCTATGACCTTTATGCACTAAACTTTTTAATGACATTACAACTTACTATACTCCATTGTTGCTTTCAGATTAACCAGATTTTGGACACAAAACTTGCACACTTTCCTGTGGTGCTTATCTTGGGGGAATTGCTTAATCTGGAATAATAACTACTTCTCAGCCTTCTTATTGGATCTTATTGGAGGAGGGGGAAACATGAGAATCATTGATCTTGTTTCCCCCTATCTCTTCCATGATAAGATAAAGTCATCATTGCTTAGATACGATAACAGGGATATACACCATTAATAAAAAAATGCCATAAACTATCCTTTGACTTCTAATCACATAAAGAAACAGGCTTAACAGCAAAAATGGTATGATATAATACAATTTTATTAACTGTTATTATTATTTAATATTATATCAAATCATTTTCTTATGTCATTCAAATTACATGAAATCA
>NW_003852490.1:5899593-5904688 GCF_000181295.1 Otolemur garnettii
ATAAAGTGCAATATATATTTATAATAGATATATAATAAAGCTGCAAGCACAATTTTTTTTGCTAATACATATAAAACATACTTTGCTAAATACATTTTTATCAAAAAAAGCATTTTTTTCTGAGAATTCTAAATCATCTTTCTCTCTTCAATTGAATTTTCATTGGTTTGTTGAATTTAGATTTGTCCAGTTTTCAAGACCTTTAAATAAATAGCTGCTGATTGTTTTGTCTGCAATGCATCCCCATGTTCTGCAAAGAGAGTGAGTGGAGGACGTGACCATGATATAGAAGTTTAAAGACACCTTGTGCTTGGTAAAGTGCTTCTTTGAAGCGCTGCATTCATGGTGACCACCTACTCCGCAGAATAGTTTAAAGAGGCTGATGACTCTCTACCCAGTTCTTCTCCATGTTAAGAGGCATAACATTCCAGGGAGTGTTGTGAATATTTAGATACATACTAATTTTTTGTGTATTTTCTGTGGAGCTACCATTCTAGAGTATGACAAACATTCAGCACACAAATAACCAAGTAAGACATACCAGATTGTGTTAAGTGTCATGGATTTTTTAATAAATAGCCATGTATAAAGGTCAACAGGGAAGTCTTCAGTGGCAATTGATCCTCGAGTAGAGAGAGCAAAGAGAGAACCATGCGTTTATTTGTGGGAAGTGTGATCCAAGTAGAATACAAAGCAACAGCAAAACTCTGAAGTCAGGAACATGACTGCTAACCTAAAGAATAGTCAAGAGGCTAACATGGCTAGTTAAAATAATCAAAAGAGATGACGTGGTTGGTCAGACAGGTGGGAGACCAGATTACACTTTGAAAAACATTGTAAAGACTTAGCTTTTACTCTGAATGAGAGGCTAAATCATTAAAGGGTTCAGATCAGAGGAATGGCATAATATGACTCACATTTTTTAAGTATCCTGTAGTTCTTTGTTGATAACAAAATATAGAGGGCAAAGGCAGGTTGAAAACCACCTAGAATGTCACAGCAGCAATTCTGGGAAGAGTTGATTGCACCTCCTTATGCTGGGATGGAAACAAAATAACTAGATACCTTTCCCTCTTTCTTTAAGTGAGAAAGGATTAGCAACCCTTTACAGGTGAAAATAAAATTAAATTCAGAAGATGGGAGGAGGTTAGAAAGCTCTCACCTCATGTGTACAAAGTAGGGGTATATGACACACTTTCTGGGCAAAAGAGCTCAACTACAACTTGGACTCGACCTAACAAACACAAACAACACAACCTAATTGTATATACCCTTATATTAATCTGAAATTGAATAAAAAGACTGAGAGAAAGTAAGTTAATCCTGAGGATACCCTTATGAGAATACAGGCCTGCAATAGCTTAATACCTGCCCAGTCCCCATCTTAGACTAGATATAAAGCTCTGACATGAGCTTTATATGACCTGAGTTAGATTACTTTATCTTAATTAATTCTTTGTAAGATATTAACATATTAAGCTTCCCCCTGTGAAGCTTTTAAGGAGATTTCATGTTTATCAGCTTGACTGTACAAGTATTAGAATAATTTCGACAGAAAACATTGACTGTGTTAGTCTGTGTGTAAACCATGATGGTGTGGGGACAATAAAGCCTAGAAATAAAATTCTTATAATATTAGCATAATTTGGTAACAAATGATTTTGTTTACATTTTTATTTAATTAAAATGAGCTGTAATTGCCTCTGTCAAGCAAATTTTTTCAAGAATTTATTCTTTGTTGAATAAACTTTTCACATCCTAGAATGATTCTGGTCATTTTAACAATGTACTTAACAGGCATAAAATTCAAAATTCTTTCCATCTGAATTAGTACAAAAATGTAAGTGAAATATTGGTAGAATTTGTTGGTATATTTAGACATATCCATATTTTGAAAAGCAAAATAACACTCTAAACTTCAAATGTTCTTTTTCAACAATTGGGAAATATTTTTTTTTGTTTTTGTTTTGGAGACAGGCTCTCACTTTGTCACCCTTGGTAGAGTGCCGGGGTGCCATAGATCACAGCAACCTCAAACTCTTAGGTTCAAGTGATCCTCTTGCCTCAGTTTTTCATTTTTAGTAGAGATGGGGTGTCACTCTTGCTCAGGCTGGTTTTGAAGTCCTGAGCTCAAGCAATCTACCTGCCTTGGCCTCCCAGAGTGCTGGGATTACAAGTGTGAGCCACTGTGTCCGGCCATTTGAGAAGTAATTATATGCAAATGAAAAGAATGTCATGTCTCATGAACATTTTGCCCAATTTACCAACAGATGAAAGATAGATAACTGTAGTGCAGTATCAAAAACCAGAACCTTGTCATCTCTGTATAATTATGATTAGTCTACAGAACTTCCTCAGTTTTATCACATCTACAACCTCTGTCTGTGTGTGTATGTCTATGTGTATATGTGTATTTCTGTACCATTTTATTCAAAGAAGAGATTTATTTAACTGAAACCAAAATCAGGATACAGTTCCATCACATAAAAGAACTCCCTTTACCCTACCTCTGTGTTTACCTATATTCCCCCAACATCTTCATCTCTGTCTCTGGTGACTGCTATCCACTATCCACCTTTGTGGTTTTATATTAAAATAAATTGTAAAATGTGTAAACTTTGAATACTATTAAGTCTCTTTTTTACTAAATACAATGCTCTGGAGGTCTATCAGGTTGTTGCATTTATCAAGCTTTCCATCATTTTTGTTGTTGTTAACATTCAATTTAATTTATAGATATAGCAATATCTTTTTTTTTTTTTTGGTAACAATTCAATAGTGGAAGAACAGGTATCAGGGGTGTCCAATCTTTTTTTCTTCTCTGCTGAAACCTGGAAAAATAAGTGTTGCCTTGGGGCACACATTAAATACACAAACACTAATGAAAGCTGATGTGCAAAATAAAAGACTTTGAAATATTTGACACCACAAGTAAGCAAACCAGTTTTCAAATAATCAGTATGTGGCCCACGGGCCTCAGGTTGGACACACTTGATAGATGACTTCCAGTATTTTGCTATTGCTAATAAAGCTTCAAACATTGATATGGAAATATTTATATGAATATAAGTTCATTTCTTTTGACTAAATACCCAAGAGAACAATTTCTAGGTCATACATATAGTCAGTATACATTTAGTTCTATAACAAAGTGCCAATCTATTCTCCAAGTTGGTTATAATAATTTAGGTTCTCATAAACATCATATGAGAGATACAGTTTTCCTGCAACCTCACAAACATTTTGTATTACCACAATTTAATTTAGCTGATCCAATATGCATGTAGTGATATTTTATTGTGGTTTTAATTCCATTTTCCTAAAAGCTAATGATAGTGAATGTTTTTTTTTCATATATGATGCATCATTTTTATTTTCTCTTCAGAAAGATATATGTTATATATATTCATTCTCTATATATTCCACATGTTTTTAAAAAAACATTTTGGGGTAATTATAAGCAAAAAAGAGTCTCATGTATATATATGAGAATTAAATTTTATAATTTAACATATATATTCATTTCATATATTTTTTTTAATTTTATAATTTAATCACTTGTTTTTGCTTTTGAGATTTGTGGGTTATTAACATATGCTGCATACTAGTCTTTGTCAGATTTGTGGTTTGTAAATACTTTCTAAAGTGTCATTTCCTTCTCTTAACTAAAACTTTCATACTACAGAAGTTTTCTATTTTAGTGAAGCCCAATTTGTTACTATTTTAATAGATCATAGTTTTGGTGTTTGTCTAAGAACCTTGGCTTAGACCTGTATGCCAAAGATGTTCTCCAGTGATTTCTTTTCAAAGTTATATAACTATACTTTTTACATTGAAATTCATAATTTGTATTGAATAATTTTTTTCTTTGTTTCAGATTAATTGAGGGTACAAAGAATTAGGTTACAATGTTTGCATTTGTTAGGTAAAGTCCTTCTTATAATTGTGTCCCACCCCTAAGAGACGTGTGATACAAAATAACATTGTGCCCCTTAAGCGGAGGTACCCCCAAACCTCCCTCCTCCCCTTTCCTGCTCCCTCGTTCCTCTGCCCCCCTACCTTAATTAGATTTGAGTTTTTCTCTTATGTGGGTATGTATTAGATTGTTACCGTCTTCATATGAGACTGAATACATTGGATTCTTGCGTCTCCATTTTTGTAGTATATGTATACTCGTATATACTGTTGGCCTTTCTCCCACGGACCAAGTGGTGTCCCACATAGACCATGGGACATTCTCTGTCTCTGGGTGGGGAGAAGCCTTTGTCTTCCCTGTGTCTCTATCTCCTGCTGAGGTTGTGGCTTCTCCAGTCTGAGAAACTGTGGAGGGGCCAGGATCTGGACTGGAAAAAGAAGTAAATAAGAACTCCTGGCCACTCCTAACAAACAGAGAGGAGGCACGGTAGGAGAAGCCAGTAGGCAATGCATACCATTAAACATTATTCGGTCATTAAAAAAGATGGAGAATTTACATCTTTTGTATTAACCTGGATAGAGCTCAATTAATTTTTTGATATATTTTTAAGTTTAGGCTGAAGTACTTTAATTCTTTTCCTTTTCTTTTCTTTTCCTATTGATATCCACTTGCTCCAGCACCATGGATTAAAAAAGCTATTCCTTCTTTATTTTATATGTTTTGGCACTCTTGCCAGATGAGGTTTGGGCATATATTGTCATTCTGTATCTAGGTTCTCTATTCCATTTATGTACAGAGGTTGCAAAAAATATATCTGCCCAGTTTGAAAGGGAACAAACTGTATTAAAATTGTAATACGTCATGTAAGACTTCTGAAATTACAAAAGATACAAGATGCAACATAGAAGATGACAAACATTGTTAGTATATATTATTACAATTTTAATATAGTTTTTTCCTTCCTTAAGGTGTGTTTACACTTTTGGCACTATGTGTACATATCTATTCCTTCAGCAAAACCATATTAACTTGATTATTGTAAACATATGCCAAGTCAACACAAGGTTCAGCAATTTTTCCTTACTTTGTTTCTGTTTCTAGTATTTAGTTAGCATTGAGTTCCTTTCTCTTTCCACAGAAAGTTAAGAATTAGCTTGTCTGCATTTCCAAAACTTCTTC
>NW_003852490.1:5905178-5911936 GCF_000181295.1 Otolemur garnettii
AGCCATCATTATGTTTTTAATACTTGTTTCCACAAATCACTTAGTTCACAAATTCTTTCCACTCTTGCTTCTAAGCTATTATTTAGCCTCAGAGGAACAGGGCCATCTTTCTTGGCCCAAATCCCCTTCCTTTATTAATGCTTACTTTATTGCTTATGTATTCATTTGGAAATTGCTATATTGCCACAGGTGTTTTAATTATTCTGTTGAGTAATAGGAGCAGCCGTCTGATGATGAAATTCTGAACATGAGAACTCCCTGACTGAAAAGAAACGTCAGTGCCTTGAGGGCTTTTATCTGAAGTTATTAACTCTGTCCTTTTCTTTCCCTTTACTTAGTGCTTATATTAGTGGTCTGTTGCCAACAGACAGCTGCATTACAAACCATCCTGTAATTTTATAACCTAAAATGATAATCAGCTATTTAGTAGTGAGTATGTTAGTCAATATTTTACTCTGAGATCAGGTGGTGGTTCCGATTTTAACTCTATATGAGTTAAGCTGAGTGAAATGACTGTATCTTTGCCATTTGTTTCCCACCCATAAAGCTGGGCTGGTCACAGTCTCATGGTGATGGCAGAGGGTATAAATGAACAGAAATACGCCAATGTTTTCACCCTTGCCACCATCATATTGGCTAAAACAAGTCACATGGTATGGCTTACCATCAAAGTAGAAGGATAAGATTACACTGCAACTGAGGCTTTTGATATAATTACTACTTTTGATATAAAAACTACTACGGCTAATGTAGTTCTGGGGTGTCAAATAGCACATATACCATGATGTCACTAACAGTAAGAGGAAGAATTTCTTAAGAGTCCAGTGACTTGCCACAAATAAAAAATTCTTATCAATATATCCTATGATTTCTCAGAATTTCCTTCTCCACTAAATTTTAGTTAAATAGCACTGTCCACCTAATTTGTGGTTGGCTTTCATCAATGAATTGAAGAGATCTGTGTCATTTAGAAGAGTTTCTGGCATCATGACAAGGCTCCTGATGGACGCAGGAGAGGGCTCAAGCCAGAGATTGCTGGTTTCTGCTGAGATTCATAACAGGAGTTGATGTGTTCCTGAAGAGAGGTCTGTGTTTCAATAATGACTTCTCTCTCTCTCCACAATCAGAACTTCTGTCCCTCAAGATAGTTGTCTAAGCACAATGGTCCTTCAAAGTTTTTAAATTAAATTCACATGGTAGAATTAAATTGATAGAACATAGTAGCCTACAAAATATATACCTATAGGTTTTGTATCATGACAAAATTTTATCAGAGATATTTTGAAGGGAGGTAACTTCTAAAGTGCCTATTAAATGATCTCAGAGTTACCACTTCTGATAAAATCTACCCACAATACACTTAGGTCCAATTCCAAACATCTGCAAATTTCTGTTTATTGACATAAATATACTATGATAGAGCTCAAAAGAAGCAATTTTTCCTTTGTTTAGTTTAATTTTAAAACGTGGACACCATAAGGTCATCCAAAGTGCTATGAATCAACTGAAAGTTCATCAACATTTAGTCTCTTGGTCAAGTCACAAAAGGCGCTTAAGGCATTGTTAATTCATTCAATACGAAAGAAGCGCCTTACATTTCTACTTACCTCAATTTTGGAAGAATATGAATGAAAAAGATGTCAACCTGTGTGAGTTTGGATTGGAAAAAAATAATTAAGCCTTGCATGGAATATGTTTAGTTTCACACATCATGAAGTTCTTTTTATTTGTATGATAGGATTGTGAAATCTGAGACAAATTTTACTAGTCAAGTGAACTGAAATTAGCATTGTTCCTCTCTTGCTATTATTATAACTTGCTTCTGAAGAAAGACAAAACAATTGCATCAATAGTTAAATTTTCCATTCTTTACTACTTATAATGATTATGTGATACTGATTATGCATTATATATTTAGTAGAAAGGCTAGAAAAAAACCCTCTCTTTTATATAAGATCATATAGGAAGGCCATGTATAGTCTTTCTAGCCTATAATTCTATCATTTTGTGAGGGCAAGGCTAGAGAATTGCTTGAGGTCAAAAGTTTGAGCACAGCCTAAGCAACATAACAAGACCCTGTCTCTACAAGAAATAAAACTGAAAGTATGTGGTGGTGCACCTGTCGTCCTGGCTACTCATGAGGCTGAGGTTGGAGGGTCACTTGAAACCAAGAGTTTGAGGTTGCTGTGAACTATGCTCTTTTAGCCCAGAGAACAGGGTGGAACTCTGCCTCAGGGAAATAAAAAAAAAAATCCTACAGGAGAAAAAAATGCACGAAGGCAAGACCTTGACCCATGAGAAAGGAAGTGTGGGGCCGCGGTGCGGGATGTATCATCAATGCAGTGTCCAATCAGGAGATGCAATGCAGAAATTTATGATTGCTTGGTTAGGTGCTACTTTTAAACCCAATTATAGCCTCATGAATTTCTATCCTGAAAGAAAAGAAGCTGTACAAAGGATATGAAGAGCGAAGAACCTAGTGTGTTCCTAAGGTGATCACATCCATCACATCTACAGTTAGCCATATCCCTTTGGAAGGCTGGTACCTGAGTTGACGTGTATATTGCCTTGGTTCCGGCATCAGAAAATTAAATGAGAGACAAGAATCTGTCCCTTCCAATTCTTACATGATACCACAGCCCGTTGATAGGTCTGTTTGTATTTATAACAGGCTGTGTTCAGGTAAACTGCAGAGAAAGTTTGAAAGTTATATCCTCATGCAATCAGTGGTGTTTCCAGTGTGTCCCTGAAAAAACACACGCCTGAAACTAATTTCTATAATAGATTTACTTGTTGCCTTACTTGGTTCAACTGTGAAAGTAATTGAACTCCCCTTGCTTCTTTTTGAAAGGAAAATCCATTATTTGCTTTCTATTTCCTGCATCCAATTCCATTCCAGAATTCATGAGGTGAGACTCAAAAATTGATTTGAATATCTTAGAAAACCAGGAAGAACTATATTCAAAGCATTATTATTATTAAAATCCTTAAATAAGAAGTTGCCATGATGCTTAAAATCAATATCACGCTTTCTTCCAGCTGCTGGCTGTGTTCTATCAAGTACGTTTATCATTCCGTGTTGGAATTGCTCCAGCAGTGAACGCTCCAGGATGAGTTGTTTTTTTGCTTCAAACCATTTGGGAACCTACCCCTCTACTCCCAATATGTGAAAATGACTCTTCTGGCAATTACTTACGCAGATATTTTTTAAGAAAGAAAATGCCCTTTTTATCAAAGGGCTACCCCTGCTGTGTTAACGAGTATTACTACTTTTCACTTAATGCTATGAGGAGAAATTATTGTAAACAGAAGCTGTTTTCATCTCTGTAAAATAATTTATAAACTCATGATTTATTTCTCTGGAAACACTTTAACCCAGCAGTGCAGCTGGCATGTGAAGATGATGAAGCATTATTCAAATAAAAACTCTTGCCTGGCAGACATTAATAAATGTGAACAAGAAAGCAATGGTTCCAAAACATGAATCTGTTTTTAAATACTGCATTAAAACGAAGGGAGGGAGAAAAAAATGTACACAACTAACCAAGAATTCATTCAAATCCTATTTTAATGTATAAGTAACAGAATACAATTATGCATTTTTAAAATTTGCATGTGTGTTTCAGAATTCACAGAAAATTATTCTGATTTTGTTTGTCCAGTGCAACAGTCCTTATTAGCAGTAAACTCTCAGTGTCAAAGGACAAGCGAAATATAAAGGTTTTAATTTCCAATAGCAGCCAACTTTATTATAACGATTTTTTATTAATTGATAACCTGTTTCAGGCCGTGAATAAATTTATAGCGGCAAATGAGATGGGCTGCTTGAGTTAGAGTTTTCCTGTTGTCCATTGTCAGGAACTCAGACTCTATGACAGGTCTCTGGGAAGCTCTGATTGTCCTTAAACATGATAATCGCTGTTTGCCAAGTTAAATCCCGGCAGCCTTCTCTAGATTTCTCTTTAACCCTTGTCATCACAGGATCTATCAGAATCCAGTGACAAGGGAAAAGAAATTCTCAAAAGAATTACCAAAAACATTATCAATTAGCTACAAAATTCTCAGAATTTGTGCTCTGATTCTCAGGTCAGGTCTTGCCTGAAACTTCCTAATCTGTTTAATGATATAGGAGACTCACGAACTGGCTAAGCCATAGTCTCTAATTGGTAGACCTTCCTTACCAAGGGGGTGGAACTTGTGGGGAGTCATTCTTTTTTTAAAAAAAAAAAAATTAAATCTTAGTTGTGTGCAACAATGCAATCATGGGGTACAGTGTGGTGTTTTGATATACAAGTTGAGATATTCTCATCAAACTACTTAATATAGCCTTTATGTCATTTTCTTAGTTATTGTGTTAAGACATTTATATTCTACTTTTAGAAAGATTCACATGTACCCTTGTAAGATAAACCATAGAGGTGATTCCTCCAATCACCCTCCCTCCACCTATCCACCCCTCCCCTCCCCCCTCCTCATATTCTTAGGCTGTTATTAGGTTATAGCTTTCATATGAAAGCTATAAATTAGTTTCATAATAGGTCTGTGTACATTGGATACTTTTTCTTCTAATCCTGAGATACTTTGACAGGGTTTGATGACATTCTTGCTCTGGAGCCCACTTAGAGCTGGGAAGCTTTCAGATTATTTGGTAAATAAATTAGGGGCATATGTCTGAAACAGGAACATGTTTCCAATACAATGAAGTCAAAGGGCCACAGAAAGCACAAACTTCCTTCATAATGCTAACATTGCACAATGACATCTTCGCTAAAAACAGCATAATCTTTTATACCACAGACTTTGCTGAATTGACAAGATTTTAGAGTTTCATGATGCTACTCTAACATATATATGTATTTGTCATAGGATCCCACAATTCAGCTCCTACATACACATATATACCCAAAAGAAATAATAACATGGGTTCACACAAAGATTTGTAGGCAATTGTTCACTATGGCATTGCTCATGACAGTAAAAATGTGGAAAGAAACCAAATTTTCACTAAATATTGAATGAATAGATGTATGGTATATCCATACAACATAATATTATTTGGCAGAAAAAAAGGACTGAAGTACAGATACATGTTACAACTTGGTTGAATCTTCAGTATTTTATGCTCAGTAAAAGATCAGATACAAAGGCTACCATATATTATATGGTTTCATTATATGATATCTTCCAA
Organism: Otolemur garnettii; assembly: GCF_000181295.1. Classification (NCBI taxonomy): domain Eukaryota; kingdom Metazoa; phylum Chordata; class Mammalia; order Primates; family Galagidae; genus Otolemur; species Otolemur garnettii. The sequence continues at coordinate 5,910,367 of NW_003852490.1, forward strand.
AAAGGCCAATGAATAGACAGAAAGATTTATAATTACCTCAGGCTAAGAATAGGAATAGGGAGTGACTAAAATTATAATGAAGTTTCATTGTGGGGTGATGAAAATGTTCTAAAGTCTCAAAACCACAATCTGTTGTGGTTATGTGAGGATTAACTAAAAATTATTGACTTTTACACTTAAAAGAAGTGAACTTAATAGTGTGTAAATTATACCTCAACTGCACTGTTTAAAAGTTCTATCCTGTGGACGATATTTTCATGAAATTCTTATTAATTGAAGAGTGCAAATAATCTTTATTTTACTTGTACTTTATAATCATATAGTGTACTTCATTGATAGAATAGTAAGTCTCAGCTCATTAGTGTAGTTACTTGGAATTGTTGTCTATCCAGGACTGGTTAGATAATATTGATAAGCCTTTTTGTGTGGCTGAAAGCAATAGGGCTCCAGCCCCACATACCGGAGGTGGTGGGTTCAAACCCAACCCTGGACAAAAAACAGCAAAAAAAAAAAAAAAAATGGAATTTAAATCAAGAAATTTTTACTCAAGTGAAAGAAAAGTTGGCAAGCCAGAGAGGACAGTGAGTCACAGATTAGTAGAAAGTCAGTTTCACACTGAGGTATCACCTAACTCAGTGAGAATTGCTTTTATCAAGTAGTCCAAAAACAACCCATGCTGGCCTGGATGCTCAGAGAAAGGAACACTTATACACTGTCCGTGGGACTGCAAAGTGGTACAATCTCTATGGGAAGTTGTAGGCAAATACCTCAAAGAACTAAAAATAGACCTATCATTTAATCCAATATTGGTTATATCCCAATTTTTTCACAAAGACATGTGCACTCAAATGCCTATTGCAGCACAATTCACAATCACAAATTTGTGGAACCAACCCAAGTACCTCCCAATAAATGAGTGGATTAATAAAATATTGCAGGCTGGGCACCCATAGCTCAGCAGTTAGGGTGCTGGCCACATGCTCTGGGACTGGGGGGTTTGAACCCAGCCTGGGCCTGCCAAACAACAACAACAAAAAAGCTGGGTGTTATGGCAAGTACCTGTAGTCCCAGCTATTGGGGAGGCTGAGGCAAGAGAATCACTTGAGCCTAAGAGTTTGAGGCTGCTGTGAGCTATGACACCATGGCATTCTACAGAGGAGTGACAAAGTAAGACTCTGTCTCAATAAAAATAAAATAAAACAAACTAAACTAAACTAATATATATATACATATATATAATATATATATATATATCATGGAGTATACTCAGAGTATATTCAACCATAAAAAAAAAATAATAGCAAACTAATACCATTAGTAACAACCTGCATGGAACTGAAGACCATTCTTCTAAGTGAAGTTTCACAGAAAAGAAAAGGTAGGAATGGGTCTAAAGAGCAAAAAAGCCCAGAACTGGAACACTGGTATTTAAACTATTTCATCACTTGTATCAAACTGAAGGTTTTGCTCCCCATACTCACTTTGTATAATACCGAATGTTCTCTATGCTCTATCTGTCAACTCATCCTAGATACCTCTTCCCTTTCTTTTTGCTTTAGCCCATCTCAGA
>NW_003852490.1:5912101-5914364 GCF_000181295.1 Otolemur garnettii
GAGTCTTTAAAATCTGTTATAAAATGATGTTTGTTTTCCAGAGTCTGTGAAGGCTGAAATTAAAGGGTGACTTTTAACACATTATGGGAAATTAATATTTATGTTTTCTTTTATGCTTCCATCTGTTAATTTTATTGTGAAGATATTCCTCAGACTTGGGAAGTTTAATTTCCTCTTGAACTAATATAAAGGCATAAAGCACCACCCCCATGCTAACATATGCTAACATATGCTTTTTTTCTTATCATTTTATTCATCCCACTCAAAGAGTAGAGTAAACCAGGTAACGAGACAAGTACTCCAAAGGATATGTAATACATAGAATAGTAGGAACTGAATGAGTAGTCACCAGAAATAATAGTGCAACTCTATGTCCAGGGAGAGGTTGCTGAAATAAACTCTGAAGAGCCAATAGATTGCTAGTGTGGAGAGAACAGAATGATAATTACTTTCCTAGAAATATAGGAATCATGTATTAGATTACACCCATAGTCCACCCACTATAATGTTCATTTATTAACAGGAGTTCCAAAAACAAAAAGGGGGCTCCATTTCTTATGTAGTAGCTTTGTATAGCTCTACCTTATAAATCAATCCAAATGTTTGCGGAATCTATCACATATTCTACCAGTACATTGCTTGTTGCCGTCTGCTCCATAAGTTTATTGCCCATTGCACAAAGTAGTTTATGTCCCATGAAATCAGAGCAAATAAATGCACTGTCTTAAAAGAGTCTAGGTCACTAGATTCAAAAGATGCCACTGTTACTTCTTTGCTTACTGGTCCATCTATTCCCTGTTTTCATTTATGCTTTTCATAGGAGCTGTTTGTAAATCAATGTGACTTGCTGGCCTTTTGCTTTCAGGTTTATTCTTAGTTTGTTTTGAGAGATCAGCTGGAAATTTTAGCAGCAGCCATCAGTTGAATAATGAAAAACGTAAGACTGAAGATAGAAATGTCATTTTAATCTAAGAATTTACTAATTATTTATTAATATTGTAAAAGGTTAATAAGTGTTCGCTAGAAATTTTTCCAGGAAGATTAACAATTTTCTTGGTTTACACAGCTAGTAATTTGCAAATAAGTGTTAGACCAGGAAACACAATGAAAAGGATGGATTACAAAAGGAAATCAAGCATTTATATGTAGCCAAGCAAACTAATTAGTCCAGCTGGCTGATGATCTTTTTAATGAATTACCTTGACAGGTGCACTGTTACCTTGGGGGCATAATCCAATATACAATGAACTGAATTTTTTCAGCTAGCCCAAGTATTTGTAGTATGCCAAAATTTACTCAAGTTGACCATGGCCTTACTTTCATACAGCTAACTGTGCTTTTATATCCAATTGTGTATCAATGATAGCTTGGTGGAATTATGTGTAATAGTAGCGTTATATCCATGAATACTATCTTTATAAAAGTATTAACAAGGTACATTAAAATATCTTTAAAGTATACCTATATCTGGCCTCTTAGCCTTTTCTTTGAGCAACAGTGGGGGCCCGGTCACTGCCTTTGGTGACCATATCTTGCCCTTAAGCATGAATCTTGTTCTTGCTCTATAAGTCTTTGTCTTTCTCAGTAAACTTTGTTTCAAGGTTGCCTTAAAAAATAAAATAAAATAAAGTATATCTATATCTTTCAAAGATGACCTGTGTGAACTGATTATTTTATCTGTAAGAATTGAGATAGCTCAGATGACATAATGGAAGAATTTATTACTTGAATTATTGGAGTATTAATATTATTTTAGGTTTAAAAAATATTCAATCTCATTATGTGGTGTAAAGAGTGTTATCTGCAATCATAAAAAGAACCAGGGTCAAAATGAAATTCCACACTTATGAGAACTTTCAAATCTTCTACTTGAGTTTCAATATTGAAGCTTCTCAAAATTAATCAGAATATATTAGAATATAATTATGTAGCAATCCTTTATGCAGAAAGTTCAAATGCAAATATTGCCTCTTTGCTGAGTATAGAGATTGGTTAGGTAAGAGAATTGCAATTTAAGTGAGAGTATTATATTCTTACTCATTTATTAAAATTAATGTAATTATTATCTAACTAATTAATTAGCTGGAAGTATGACTTGTTCTATTATTCATTAAAGGTAAAAATTCTTCCCAGAATAAAGGTTTCAAAGTATTAAAAAAAAAAAAGATCTAAAGCTTCTATGAAAATACTGTTAGAAAGGTGGTAGATAATACCTACCACTGTAAAGGTACTAACTTAAATAGTAAAGTAGTAAAAGTTGTAA
>NW_003852490.1:5929144-5941138 GCF_000181295.1 Otolemur garnettii
GCAATGTATTAAAATATGTAAAACATAGTTAAACAGTGTTGAGAGGACAGGATTTGTATTTGTAAATGCTTACATAGAAAAAGAAGTTTTTAATCAATACACTACATCTCAATTACTTGGGAAGAAACAGCAAAACAAAACTAAAGCAAGAAGAACAAAACAAAAATAGATATAAAAACAGAAATCAATGGAATTGAAGACAGAAAAACAATACAGAATTTCAGTGAATTAGAAACTGTTCTTTTGGAAAGGCTAATACTATTGACACACTTTAGAGAGACTGACAAAGCATAAAAGAGAGTAGTCACAAATTATTCATACTAGCTAGGAAGACAAAGAAATGTCACCACAGGGCCTAAGGCATCAAAAGTCTCATAAGAGAAGGCACAAACAACTCTACATACATAAATCTGGCCTTTTTAATTCGTGTCTTTTCCATTTCTGCAGGCCATATTTTTTTTTTGTTTATTTGATAATGTTTCCTATTGTGTTCACTGTTTCCCCTTTTCTAAAAGTATTAACTGAATGTTGACCACGAAATACTCCCAATGACACTGATCCTATCTTTAGAATTTAAAAAATTTCTCACACTTTATGTATAACTTCAATCTATTTAGTCAATATACTAATGTCTGTTAAAATTATATTTCAAACATTTCTGAGAAAAACAATTTTGAACATTTTTAAACGAGAATATTAGAAAATTACTTTAAGAGCTATTGCATTGAACTCAATTATTAGCTACAATCAAAAGAGTGTGCTAGTTATCTAACAAAATACATCAAACGTATTTCTCCTCATTGAGGCTTCATACCCTTTAACCATCATCTTCCCCCTTCTCTCATGTCTCAAGCCTCTGGTAACCACTATTCTATCCTCTGCTTCTATGAATTCAGTAGCTTTGGATTCTACACATAAGTGAGAACAGGCAATATTTGTCTTTCTGTGTTTGTCTTTGTATAGTGTTCTCCACTATCTCTCTCTCTCTCTCTCTCTCTCTCTCTCTTTTTTATCAAATACTTATTTCCTTTCAAAAGTTTTCATCCTAGTTATCCTGGCCTTTTTCTGCAGCTATGGAATTGTCTCCAACAACTGGTTTATTATTCAAAATTCTCATATATTTTAGAATGAACCAGAGATGCCTGTCTCAGAACCTTCTGTATGAACATGTATAGTTTGTTGATAGCAAGGAGTTGGTTGTTACGCTTTTGGATTCAAATTGCCATAAATTTTCCCTCATGTAACACTGGTTTAATTTCTAAGGCTTTCATAACAAATTACCACAAAGTAATTGTTTTGTTTTGTTTTTATTAAATCATAGCTGTGTACATTAATGCAATCATGGATGCAATGTGCTGGTTTTATATATGATTTGAAATGTTTTCATCAAACTGCTTAACATAGCCTTCATGGCATTTTCTTAGTTATTGTGTTAAGACATTTATATTCTACACATAGTGAATTTTACATATACCCTTGTAAAATGCCCTGTAGGTGTGGTCCCACTGATTACTCTCCCTCCACCCATCCTTCCCCCTCCCCATCCCTCTCTCCCCTTTCCCTTTCTTCTTGGGCTATAATTGGGTTATAGCTTTCATAAGAAAGCTATAAATTGGTTTCATAGTAAGACTGAGTACATTGGATACTTTTTCTTCCATTCTTGAGATACTTTGCTAAGAGAGTCTCTATCTTTCTTTAAGGCTGCATAATATTCCATGGTGTACATATACCACAATTTATTGATCCATGCATGGGTCAATGTGCACTTTTAAAACAACAGAAATTTATTCTGTAACAATTCCAGAGGACTGAAGTCCTAAATCAAGGTGTTAGCAGGGCCACACTTGCTGGAGACTCTACAGGAGACTTATTTCTACTTCTTCCATATTCTGCAACCTCCTTGACATTCCTTAGTTGGGGACTGCATAATTCTATCTTCTGCCTCCATGTGGACGTTGCTTTCTCTTTTGGGATAGAGATTTAATGATAAATATTCCTGGTACTATGATTTAGAGGAGTGAAGTGGTTGACAGCTCATATAAAGGATTTGAGTGTCTCTCAGTCTTTTCAGCCTCACTTCTCAAGATGCCCTCTGTTGCACCTGCCATCTTTGAGACTGAAACTCCCTTGGGTTCTGCCATAAAGGAGAATGTTCTTGTTAGTGAACTCCAGTCTTGGGTACTTCATTAATGTAGCTGTCTCATGGTCATCCATCTGTATTCTTCTGTCTACTCACTATTCTCCAGAAAATGTTTGAAACCTAAGGTTTGCCAACAGTGCCTCTTATTTTCTTCTTGATGAAGAATTACACATTTAAAAATATATATATAGTAACTATCATTCATACTGAATTTCAGAAGAGAGAAGTACAAAATTATTATTCTGTTTGATAATCAACTGTCTGTCTCAGAGTCCTTCTCTAAAACTACAATTAAAAAGCATGCCATATTACCATATGTACATATGTATATGAACTTCATACTACTATTTGAATGTTGACTGCTATGATGCAGATGGAACACTAGTTATATGGTAGAAAATGTTCAATAAAATCTAGCTCTAGGTTGGCGCCTGTGTCTCAGAGGAGTAGGGCACCAGCCCCATATACCGGAGGTGGCAGATTCACACTTGGCCCCAGCCAGAAACTGCAAATAAATAAATAAATAAATAAATAAAATAAAATCTAGCTCTTATAGGAAGTATGTCTCCACCCAGAAACCTAAAGAATTAGTAAATGTTTTGAAAATTTATTAGAGAAATATATTTATTTAAACCTCGCTATAGAGTTTTTCTTTATTGTACTTCATTTAAAAGTAGGTATTATCAGAGAGTATTTTCCTTGAAACACTAAAATGCAAGGATTTTCTGTTTTTTAATCGCAACACAATGCAACATGATTTCCTGGAACTTGTCAAAATAGTGTTTGTCATTTTCTATTCACAGCTGCGAAGGGCATATAGATTAATGCATGAAAATAATTTGTGTAGTAGTCCTTTCCTTAAATTTTGCATGAAATAGTTTCAAAAGAAAATGTTTGTGCAGATCACACCACTTGATACTTAAAAATTCATAACTACAAGCTGAATTGTGAAAGACAGCCATAATTTAGTGCTGTGTTTGAATAAATCACATAGCATTCAAACAATGTTATTTATCATTTAAAAATTAGGCAACACAGTTCACCCTCAGGGAGAAAAGAAGCTGATTTTCTGTTTACTGAAGCTAACTAAAAGTACAAAGTTGTACCCTGTGTTGGAAAGGAAGTTACTATAATTCTGAGTCAATATTAGTAATGCCAGAGCAATTAGAGTAATTGGGGCCTTTTATTAACAAGTAGTTTTCGGAACATAAGGTACTTATAGATGTTACTGTGTTTTACTTTATTCTGTATTCCTAGTCATCACTACAGTGCATGGCATACAGTAGGCATTCAACATATTTCCAGTATTAAAATCATTTCATTTATAGTCAACATTCAAGTCAGACAAATTATAGGAAAATATGCCCTATGTAAAGAAGTAAAGCTAAGACCATCTGCATCTATAAAATATTTCAGAACTAAGGCTATAAAACTATCTGCACCATTACTTAGCTTTGAAATGAATGTAGCAGATATCTTTTCCCTATGTATTTCTATTTTCATAGTAAAAACAATTGACTAAGTGCACATCATGTGTTTTGTATTTAAAACATATTGTATAAGCCTCAAAGTACATAGTGAAAAGTACAAAGAGTAAAATCTTATCTCTATAAAATAGACTTCTACTTTATTAGATGTAGGCCTTGTCATTAGAATCATCCCACAATATGATTAAATGGAATAAAATAATCATATTCAATGAATTACGTTTAATGAAAATATATCTTACATATGGATCCTTAGTGACATGGGACATGTGTGTGACTGGTTCACTTACAAATGTAGGTTGTCAAGCAATATAAATAGCAGATTGGCAATTGTGTTGAAAGTAAAAGCTTACCTTTTATAGACAGTATTTTTATTTTAAAGTATTTTTCTATATTTTAATGTTTATGCAAATAATTACTTTTAAAATTATGTAAAAATGGTAACTGTTATTTAAAGAACTGAATCTAGATTTAATTGCTAAAGAACACAGTTAGGTAAATATAATTAAATTGTTAAGGCTAATAACAGTCATTAGCATTAATTTTGAAAAAAAAAATCATGTTTTCCCTTGTGACAAGTATTCTTCCCTTCTAAGCACACTTAAAGAATATGTCTTTAATAATATCTAGTAGGGGTACAATGGAATAACTGCTTTTGTACAAATATCTTCATATAGAAGTACTTTGGTAAGACATAAAATGTCATTTTTATTGAACTTTCACAAATTGTAATTTGGAAGGAATGCACAAACTAGACATTCTCATTACATCTGTGACTTCCAGCTGAATCACTCTTCTCCATCCCTACATATTTTACTGATGGATGAATCAAAAGAAGAATGTATTAGACATAGATTAGAGATCTGAAGAAAAGTAAGCATTAAGCATTAACGTCAAAAAATCGTTACTTTGGTAGAAAAATGTAATATTATAATTTAATTCTCAGCATAGGGTCCATTACATTGGCTGTGCCATAAGTACCCTGACGAAAGCGGGTACAGACTCCATTCCTGATGCGGTAACAAAGACTAGACTCAACCTTCCACCATAACGCTGCATAAAACACATGAAACAAGTACCTTCAAACTTTGCACAACAGACAACTCTGAACTTATATCTGTAGGCGATGGTAAACAAACAAGAAAAATCTACAAAATCTCTAACTTTCTCACTGCAGAGCATAGAGGATGATCCCAAGTAGAACGCTGGGATCCCAAGTAGAACGATGACATTGCTGAATTTCAGAGGCCAAGGACAGAATAAATGAGTCTATAGTGGACAGGAATTTCAGGACAGTGATCTCAAGATGAGGGAATCATACAGGGAAAAGAGGCTCAAAATCTAAATGACAGTCTCCATGAATTGTTGCTGAGTACTCAGTAGTGGTGTGCAGGGTGAAAGACCGTGAGTAGGGCCGTGTGCCCAGGAACAGTGACTCCAACACCTCCAAAGGCTTCCCCAAACTGGGAGTCATTTCCATTCCCGCCAAACAGAATAGATGTTCCTTTTTCAACAGTTAGGGCAATCATCTCCTAATCCAAAAAATTCATGTCATAACAGTGTGATTAAACCATTTATAGAGTAAATGCTATAATAAATTGTCTCTCTGAATCAAGCCTTGAATGGATTAACAGAACCACAAGTAACCTAACCATCCACCAGAGCACAGTACAGCTCACTAACAAGGCAAGAAAGCGTAAACCCTCAACCATGCAATAGTCACAGCAGCCGATCTAGAATCATTATATGTTCAAACAAGCAGACAAAATGTGATCCATATGAGAAGAAAACCTGGTCAATAAACACTGAGACCGAATTGGGAAAGACAAAGCAGAACATAGAAGGCAGGATGCTAACTCTATTCAAATAGTAAAGGAAAACATGAACACAACGAGGTGATAAGTACAAGATATAGGAAGGTAAATATATTTTTCTCAGTTGAAAATTTTATACAATATCTGAACTGAGAATTCACAGAATGGAAATAACAGCAGTTTAGATAAGCGTAATCACATTGATAAATATCATATCCAAATTCCTAAGAATGAATAAGTTCAAAACAATCTTGTAGAGAGAAACATATTTGATCAAAAGAATTTTTATAAATGCAGACTTATAAAAAATGCAAGAAACTTTAGCAATAATTTTTAAGCAAGCAGTGACACATCTAAGTTGGAATTATGAAAATGTGATTTTTTTTTGAAAAAAGATGTAGTAGAAATTCAAACTTCACTCCTATAATCACATGGACTAGAACTCTGCCAACAACCCAAATGAAAAGGGAACAGATTTCCCCCCAAAATCCTCAAAAAAGGAGCACAGTCTTATGAGACCTGAATCTACCTGGATGAGACCTGTGTCAGTCTTCTTCCTTAAAGAACTATAAGATAATAAAGTTATAATATCAAGGCTAAAAAAGTCATAGTAATTTCTAACTGAATAGCAGCATAGAAAACAAATACAACTACCCATGATCTAGATTACCTATTTGTAGGTACATTCCTACCGGAAACTAAATATAATACAGATGTTTCTCAAAAGAAAGATGACCAGTTACATCGAGCTCTATCCACACAATGGTTTATGTTGATATACAGTAAGGAAAATAATAATGTGACCATATTTCAAAAGATCATATTGTGTGAAGGAAGCATAACATCAAAGAGTACATAATGTGTTATTCATGTATACAAAGTTTTCTGTTTAAAAATAAAATCTTCAACATTATGAATCAGGAGAGTAGTTACCTTTGTGAAATAATGTATTTGACTGAAAAGGGGCCACAGATGGGAATTCCAGGGTGCTGGCACTATTCTTTTTTATAAAAAATTATTTATTTTTAATTGACAAATAGTAACATTCTTTTTATTGCTATAGTTAATAGAACTTCATTAATGACATATAAATTTATGGTGCTTTTTATTTATTGCATGCCTTTAATTATAAAGGGTTCAAAAAGATGTAACATAAAATAAATTAAGCAGGAATTTCTCTGATAGACCTCATTTTCCAACTACTATCGTAGTTAACTCTAGAAGTAGCCTAATACAATACCAATCAGTGAACAGAGGCTGGTATTTAAACTGTTAACCAGTTCTCTACATGATGAAAGAAAGCATTTTGAAACTTGTGTACCATTCTGATCAAGTCATTTTCTGTTAATTGATTCTAATAAAAAAATCTATTTTTATATTGTATGTGTTTGTTCTTTAATTTTATTTCATCATCTAGTAATTGACTTATACTTTATTTTATGAAGATATTTTTGTTCTATGGGTAGTTTGAGAGTTACTGGTCCAGGAGTGTGTAAGAATGTGTACAATGAACTGAATTATAGCTTTAATATGCAGTTAAATATGAAAACCCTCCAGCAAAAACTAGTTTCTTATTTCATACATTGTTTTAAACTCAGAAGGAACTAAAGGTTTTTTTTTCAAGGGCAGAAATGAGGGATGAAGTAAACTACAGTTTTTCTAGGGACGCCTAATTCAGTCTCATTTTATGAGGCATTTGGAGCAGGGTTCAAAGGTATAGAAAGTGTATTTACAAATCACATTGTGAAGCCTGACTTGTCATTAAAACCAATAACCGTGATTCTCAATTAGTTTTATTCATTTCCAAGTCTAAATGTTTTTGTGTACACACTTAACAACGAAAATGTTATAATAACTGTGTTGGCTTCCTGCGGTGAAGAAGATGATTGCATACAGTGTGGCTGTTTCATAGGACTTATCTCATGATCCCAAAATAAAATCATCTCATGACAATGAAGCTTCACTTTTTTCACTTTGTTCATAAATCAAAGCAGAGCGTTTGGCGTTTACTTTTCACACTAAAACATTCATGACCTGAATGTATCGGAAATAAAGTTTAAAAATTTAATGTTAAAATTATTTTGCAGTGATAATACAAATATAAATTTGGCAGAACAGAGTCATGATGAATAATCTTCTTACTATGACTAAATTATAAACTAAGAGTGGAAATATGCAGCGGTATTACTGCCATGTACACTTAGCATTGAAGTGAATGCAAGCAAGCTGCAACACCAATAAAAGTAGATAGCATGGTTTTCAAAATAGAGAAGTTGTCCATACAATTAGAAGGTTCATTATATACATGGAATTGTAGATTTTGTGGAAAACAGACTTTAGATAAAGTAAAAATATGTATTTTAGAATGGCAACATCTACTTTTCTCTGTTTGCTACCTGTTTTCGATTTGATTTCAGAAAACACTTGTCTCTTTGAAGAAGTAAATCAATCTAATTTTTTAAATGTGTTGAATGCCTTTTAATGAGTCCTTGAAATTTTATTTGTATTTTGTGTAAATCAATGGAAATTTTTAAGCAATGTGTTATTAAAATTTATTTTGCCTTTTATGAATTGGAATTAACAAAATAACATTTAAAAACAGGAAGAAATATAAATATATCTTTTCAACAGCAAAAGAGAACAATTCAAGCCAAATAAGAGCTTGAGTGTCAAGGTTAAGAATCAGAGAACAGTGACTCAAAAGCTTTCCTGTTCCACCTGAGTACGTGGGCAAATCCGAGTTTGCCATGAGCAGCTACTATTGTGCAACTCCAGAAGACATCTGGGAGTAGTGTAGGGTGGGGACTGGCTTAGACGTCTCCAGAAGGCCTGTGCATAGCTACTGCCTTAGTGAGTTTACAGCCAGGCACTGGTGGTCTAGTTTGCCTAGAGGTGTCATCTGTAGGTGAAGAGATCCAACAGTGAGGAGAGCTATCTGAACAGTTAGAAAAAGAACAAGGAAAATCTGAAATCTTCAGGTTAACCCCATGACAGTGGTGTGGGAACCATTGCTTTTCCCCTGTGTGGAACAATTTTTCCTGGAGAAATAAAACCTCTAGCATTCCAAGGCTAAAATCATAGGAACAGTAAACAAATACTACTTATTGTAATAGTGGATCATTTCAGGTAAGAAGACACTTGTTGAAAGATATGATTTTCTATTATGGTGGTTCAAGTCCCAGTTCTGTTTACCAGACTTAGAATGTTCCTAACCATGTGGATTAAATAAGATTTCAGTAAGTCATCCAACAATTTCCTCCACTAGCGTATAGACAACAGAGATTGTTACAGACAAAAAGGTTTTGTTTATTACATCAGTAACTAATTACTTGAAAACATGGTGGCTGAGTTATAATACTCAGTTGCAAAAAAACACATTAACGTTTAATTCTCCATTTACATGAAATATTTAGAAAATGCAAATCTTTAGAGACAGAAAGTAGATTAGTAGTTGACTAGAGCTATGGGAGGTAAGCATAGGCAGGAAATGCTAATGGATTGAGGGGTTTTTGGAAGAAGATGAAAATGGTCTTAAGTAAATTGTGATGGTGACTGTGATGGCTAATCACTGTGACTGGATTAAGGGATACACAGATGACTGGTAAAACATTATTTCTAGTCATATTGTAAGGGTGTTTCCAGAAGAGATTAGCATGTAAATCAGTGGACAAAATGAAAATGAACCTCAATCTGGGCAGACATCATGCAATGGGCTATGGGCCAGTTGAATGAGAAGGCAGAAGAAAGGGGAATTAGCTCTCTCTTTTCTGGAGCTGGGGCACCTTTCTTTTCCTGCCCTTGTACATCAGAACTCCAGTGCTCTTCAGCATTGCAACTCTGGACTTTGTATTAGTGTTTCTCTTTCTCTCTCCTTCCCCTGCAACTCTACCCCTGGGTTCTTAAGGCTTGGGTCTCAGAGAGAGAGAGAGAGGAGCCATTGAGTTCCTTGGTTTTAAGAACTTCAGATCTGGCCTGAGCTATGCTACCAGTACTCTTGTTCACCAGTTTGCAGTCAGCCCATCATGGGACTTCTCAGCCTCCAAAATTGTGTGAGACAATTTCCCTAATAAATCGCTTCTTATCTATCTTTCTATATATCTACCAATCATCTATTCTATCAATCCTGTGTCTCTGGAGAACCTTGACTAATAGAGTGGTACATTCTCCGAATATACTAAAAAACACTGAATTCTATACTTTAAATCGGTGAATTTAATGGTATGCGAAGTGTAGCACAATAAATTTCTTTTACAAGTGTCTATCAAAAGGGGCAATTTTAAAAGAAAGGGCCTAGGGATATGATTTCAGTTAGTACAATTATTCTGCCTTCTGCTTGTAGTGGTGGTATTAAAGTTATTCAACTCTAAGGGCTTTAAAAGTTATGAAACTATAAATCAGTAAAAAGGCCTATTTTACTGCATTAAAATTTTAAAAATAAAATTAAAAAACTTTAAATGCTGTAATTTGGCCCTACCACCTGGCCTCCTCTCATCCCACTGTTTTCAGGGAAGCAGACCCATGCCAGCATTTCTCTTCCCATTCATGGCTTTAAGAAAGCGTTCAGCACAGAGCGTTTCCTGGATGCTAAGGTCCTCTCACAGGTGTACAGCTTGTAGCTTTGGTAAAGTGCACGTCCTTTGGACCCCCTCTAAAAGACACAGTGAAGGCATGGACAAACAAGTATTAAATAGTAAATCATCATGACTTCCATAAGCGTTTGTATTCCTTCATTTAGAATATATCAAGGAAATCCTGGCATTGCAATTTTCATATATCAATGTGAACGTTTTGGGTCCAGGTGTCAATCAGACAACTAAGGAAACTGTTCCAACCAATTTCACCCACTACAGTCAAGAAATTATATCCATAACTTCTACTGTTGTATCCATTTACTTAAATTAGGACTTTCTTACACTAAATTTTTGTACCTTGATAGAACATGGTTAGGATCAACTCTTAATACATGCTCCTTAAATTTCAGTCAGTAGAAATTAGTCAAATGTTGCAATAATTTTTTTGATGTACATTCTCCTGGCAAAGGAGGTTTCGTACAATTCAATGATTCAAAGTCCCCAAATTTGTTGGAATGTGTCTAAACCTTCAGACCTTAATTTTCAGTAAATCACCATATGTCCAAATCTGATTGGTTGGTTGTTTGTTTATAGTTATTATTCTGTTACACATTTCAGTTTAGGTATTAACTGACTTACAATGAACTTCCCTTAGTTAGGGGGTAAACTTCAATGAATTTAGACACACAAATGCACTCAGGAAACACAAAATCAGGAAAGGAATTATATCTCTCACTCTGAAGGCCCCGTGTTCCCATCTATGATACATTCCTAGCAGCATTCCAATGCCCAGGGAATCGCCCATCTGCTTTTTGTCACAATCAGATAGTAAGTTTTGCTACAATTTTATATAAGTGAAAGTTGTCTTTTGCCTGGTTTCTTATATTCAACATAATGATTTTGAGATTTTTCCCCATGTTTTATCATGTATAATTCATTTCTTTGTGTTGCTGAATTAGTTGTACATATAAAAGGCTATTCGTTTTTCTGCTTATCTGTTGATAGATAGGATTTTTTTTTCCAGGATTGGGGCCACTGCAAATAAAGATGCTATAAGCACTCATATACAAGACTTTGGACCCATGCTTTTTTTCTTCTGGGTGTATAAGCAAGATTAGAATAATTTGATCTTACAATAATCGATGCTTAAGAAACTGTAAAACTAATTTCAAAGTATTTGTACCGTTTCAAAATCCCCAAAAGCAGCACATGAGAGTCCCAGTTACATTACCTCTTGCAATCAGCATCATCAGTCTTTTAGTATTAGCCATGTTGGTATTAGCCATAATGGTTTATGCCATTATGATTTTATTGCATTCCTCTCCCTAGTTATTAATCGTGGATGGTGTGTTTTCTTTTGTTTCTATTCTATCTATATAATCTCTTTGGTTAAATATCTGTCCAAATCCTTATTATTTAATTGAAAAGGTAGCTAATATATTCTGCATAGAAGTTCTCTTCTTCCACATGGATGTTTTGCAAATATTTTCTTCTACTCTGTGAATAATCTTTTTTTTAATGCTTGTAACATTTTTGAAGATTTTCTAGGTGTTTTTATATAAATGGTTATGACATCTATAAGGAATAAAAAGAACGTTGTACTTCTTCCTTTCCTATCTCTACATCTTTTATTTCACATTTTGCCTTCTTATTGGACCTCTCATAGCATAGTCGAGAGTTGTGATAATGGCTGTCTGCCTTGTTCCTGATCTTAGGGAGAAAGCATTCAGTTTTTGATGAGACTGTGTAACGTACAGATGTACATTGTTCATAGGTGATTTGTAACAGTATGAAAAAGTTGCATTTTTCCTGTGAGTTGTTATCTTGAATGAGTAGTGAATTCTGTCAATAACGTTCATTACTATTGAATGACATAGATTTCATTTACTATAAGATTGCCATACCATTTTTGTTTTTATTATTTTTAATTGACATGTAGTAATTATATATATTATGAAGCATAGTGTGATATTTTGATACAT
>NW_003852490.1:5943488-5946098 GCF_000181295.1 Otolemur garnettii
TTTATTGGAACCGTATTCTAGGCAGATTTTTTTTTCTCTTTTTCCATCTTATGATGCAAAAACCATTGGCTGAAATCTAACTTATATTCATGATCCACATAGTTACAAGTCAGATCTAAAAACTCTCATGAAACATTTCGGATATATATCCTTCAAGCCCCAGAAACTCACCTTCATGTCAGATTGACATTCATAATTATTAAGGGTAATGAATTCCCAAACCCAATATCAGCAAATATTTTTCAAATGATTAAACTCTAACACCAGTCCTTCTTTTGTATTTACATTGCAGTGAGCACATGGATTTTCAAGGTATTCTTCAAAAAATAGAAGATCAAACTTGGTCATTTAAGTCTCAAACAAATTGAATATATTATAGTCATTAAAAAAATTTCTGCAAAATACATGCTTAGAATATTCAGCTCATATTTGTGTATAATGTTCACGTCCACTCATCTGATTGTTTGATTATAAGAAAACACAGTTGACTGTTTTAGTGTAGCAATCCTAAATATAGTCATACATTCAACAACATATTCATTTGTGGAGCAATTACAATAATTTTTGAAATCATCATAGCTATACACCCCATCATGTGAATAATTAAAATGCTCATTTGTCACATCTGTTATAGTTTGTGATTATAACAACAGCTTATGACATGTATGTTGCCATTATTTTTCATGGTGAAAATATTATACTTTTTATTCTCACGTGTTTTTACTGAACAAATAAAATATAAAGAGAATGAAAGACTTTCTTTACCATGGAAAATAATCAGATATAATCTATTTAAACTGCTGGGTTTAAACCCACCACCTCAGGCATATGGGGCCGTCACCCTACTCCTTTGAGCCGCATGCACTGCCCATATTTTCAAACATTTTAGTTGTCACCTGTCTAGAAAATGTCTTCCTTAAATACAGTATTTCAGATACTCCTTTTTTTTTCTTTTTTTTTGAGACAGAGTTTCAATATGTCACACTTGGTAGAGTGCTGTGGGGTCACAGCTCACGGCAACCTCCAACTCTTGGGCTTAAGTGATTCTCTTGACTCAGCCTCCCAAGTAGCTGGGACTACGGCCGCCTGCCAAAATGCCCGGTTATTTTCTGTTACAGTTGGTGTTTAGTTGGCCCTAGGCTGAGTTCAAACCTGCCAGTTTCAGTGTATGTGCTGGCTCCATAACCACTGTGCTACCGGCACCAAGAGTAGCCAATACGTTCTTATTTTGATCATGAAATCAGTTCTACACAGAAATTAGTTCTCCCTCTCTCAAATACTCTATTATTCTAGTGATTTTTTTCTCATGAAGTATTTCTCCTTCATTATTTAATATTATTTTCTATTCTGTTGGTTATGTTTTAACTTGTGTAAAAGCTAATGATATGAACTTCTCAGGACTAATCAGCTGACCTCAATGATTCCTCAATTTAATCTAACTGAAGACTTGTTTTCTTGTATAAATGAATACTACAAATACAAGCTATGAAATATTTGTTCTTGTCCCCTTAACTAACACAATACTGTTGTCTTGGTCTCTATGAAATTAACACTTCTCTCTTGTGTAGACAAAATACATAACCATTTTATATTTTACTAATCATTTTATTTTAATATTGGTTAAAATTCTCTGCAGGCAATCATCATGACTACTTTGTGATTAACTTTTTTAAATTAGGATTAAGAATTTACACTATTTCACATCAGTGTCCTTTGAATAAACACAATCTTTAGAAAATCTAGAGACCTCTGCCATTTAATGATGATCAGGAGAAAACCAGTATGCGTATATTTATAATGTTGATGTTAACTCAGAATTGAAGTAAATAACTCATATCTATTCCATTTTCTTCTTCCGATATTGTGCTTTATATGTGTCTAAACCAGAGATCAGTTTTTTTTCTTTTCCCTGAAAAGGGCTGCTTAGGCTTTGCAAACTATAGGTGGTCACTGCAATATTGGTGTTTTCTAATGGTCTTTTAAAATGTAAAATTCTTCCCCTGATGACAGTAGAAAAATTACTCACGTGGTTCGGCTCATTGGCAGTAGTCTGCCACGGGCTGATCTAAATAATACAAAACAAGCCAAATTAATTATTATTGATACTGTATTCTTAGTATTTAGATATTTCTGAAGTTAACTAAAATAGATCTGTTAAGTCCTCTGTACCATGAGTAGAGTCCACAGCTGAGACACTAGCACATCTATATGTTTCTATACTCAACACACATGTTAACACACTCTGCAACAAGAAAATACAGCACTATGATATTTCTATTTGATGCATTTACATATTAAGATATGTAGACTACAAGAATTAATACTTTAATCATTATCATTGTTAATGTCAGAAAATTCACATCTTGGATTATCCATGAAAACACAACAGTACACCAAAAGTAGATAAGTGTCAGAGCCACAGATTCAAGTATAAATTGGAAGCACTAATATCTCCCACAAGGATAGTTTTGAAAACTAGTGGAGATTACAAATTTAGAAAAAAAGACTTAATACCAGGCTTGGAAACTGTAGATGTTTAATAGAAATTGATTTTCTTCTTCTAGTAAAAATAGAATTATAACAACAGCATGTATTTAATATCCAATTAAA
>NW_003852490.1:5947295-5949262 GCF_000181295.1 Otolemur garnettii
TCTTGATCTTGGTTTTTGTTATCATTTCTATTTTCTTTTGTGCTTCCTCTCAAGCTTGATACAATTTTATTAATTGTATTGATGTGTTGAAAGAGCAGATTTTGAATCTGTTGTATTTCTTGATTGTTTTTCTATTTTCTGTTTCGTTGATAACTGCTTTTCACTTTGTCCATTCCTTATCCTTAACCTGGGTCTAATTTGATATTTTTCTAGCTTTTTCTGAGTAGTAATTTATGTACCTTGTAGGAGACAAACTATAATTTTGGATTTATCTAATTGTCCTGTCAATTCTATTGGCTTTTTCTTACTGTGTTTTAAAGATCTGTTTTAGCTGCATAGATATATGGGATTATCATGACAACCTAATGAAATCACCTCTTTATTTTTAATCTTTTTCCTTTCAGACACTTTTATTCTTTATCTTTAAATAGAATAGGTATCTTAGAGATAGCACACAGTTGAAGAATGCTATTTTAATTACTCTGAACGTGTCTGATTTTAATTTGGTGCTGAGACTATTTATAATCAGTGCAGTTGTTAATATTTTAAGGTTCAAATCTACCTTATTTCTGCCCATGTGATTTTTGTTATTTTTTCTTATTCATTATTCTGCCTTCCTCTGAATTAATTTATAGCTCTATTTTATCTCCAATATTGTCTTTTTAGCTATACATCTTTGTTTTACTACTTACTGGTTTTCCTAACCTTACGATGACCATCTTTAACCTCTCATTGTCTATCTTAAAATAATATTAGACCATTTTACATAATGAAAGTACCTTACAGAACTGTACTTCTCACCCACCCTCAACCTCTGTGTGACTCTTCCTGCACTTTGACTTCTACGCATGCTATTGGCCTCAATACATTTTTTTGTTGTTGTTTTTAGTTTTACTATACACTGTCAACTTTATATATATTTATTAATGATGTTCCACTATGTTGCCCAGGCTGTTCTCAAACCTCTAGATGCAAGTGACACTCCTGCCCTAGTTTCCAAGGACCTGGGATTATAGGTATGTACTACCATGCCCGGCTTATCTTCATATTTTAAGAAGGTTATACAGAAGAAAAAGCATATTTTACATTTCCCACCTATTTCTCATTTGTGTCATTTGCAGCCCTCTGTACTCTTTTGTGTACATATCAATTTATTTCTGGTCCTCATGTTCTTTTCCATGAAAGAGCACTTTTAATATTTCTTGTAGTAAGAGCTCCTGGTATAAATTTCTCTCAATTTTGGTTTGAGTAAAGAAGTTTTTCATTTCCTTTAAATGTGAACGATTTTCACTGGGTAAAGATTTCTAGCTTGACCTTTTTATTCATCAGTAGTTTAAATAGGTCTCTCATTGTCTTCTGACTTGCCTTATTTCTGTCACGATGTCAAATGACCTTATTCTTATTCCTCTGCAAACATAACATTTTTTTTCACTCTGATGCTAAGATTCCTTTTATGAAAACTTTCTCAGTAATTTGAAACTGAGATCCCTTGCCATTATTTTCCCTGTATTTGTTCTTCTTGGAGTCTTTTGAGCTTGAATCAGTGGATACATAATTCTTATCAATTTAAAATAATTTAGCCATTTTTCATCCAAAGATTATTTTCTCTCTTTCATCTTCTCTAATCACACACAATGTGGACTAGCTGATGCTATTGCACAGATTATTAATCTCGTTCATGTAGTTTGATCTCTGTGACTTATCAGAAATAGTTTCTCTTACTGTTTTTCTTCCTTTTGGCAATGTCTATACGATCATTAATCCCACCTAGTATATGTTTCATTTTTGACATTACATTTCTGTTTTAAAGTTTATGTCCTTTCTAGTCTTTCATCATGTTCACATTTTCCTTTATCTTCTTATAATACAGATCTTCTATTTTGTGTTCTTGTTTGCATGTGATTTTTGTTGGAACTTCCACAATTTATGGCATTTCTAGATACCTTAATGACAATTTAGCTTTCTCC
>NW_003852490.1:5949624-5963041 GCF_000181295.1 Otolemur garnettii
GTCTCTCAGAAAAAAGGACTAGATAAGACCTTGAGGTACGGCTAGGATTATAAAAGGCAAAGAGTGCCAAAGAGCTTCCCCTATGGAAGTAGCGATAGATTTAAGACAATGCAAGATTTCTGTGTATGTGTGTGTACATATAAATGCTCCAGTCTGATGAAAGCAATTATTTCATGGAGGACGGAGGGATGGTTAAGTTAGACAGTATTACATTTGTATTGCCTTGAATTTTGACCTTGAGATTATGGATTTTATTCATTTGACATTGAAAATTTAGGAAGATTAGATGGAGACATTGGCTATTATTATATCTTTGTTTTAAAAAACCTGGTTCACCAATTGATAGGAAGTGGCGGAGATTGTAGTAATAGAGAAATTTTGCAAAATTTAAAGAACGTTACATTATGACACATTATATAAACTTTATATCAGCAATCCTAGGAATTTTTATGTGGGAAAAACGCAAAGCTATTATAAAAGAGATTTTTGCTTTAAAATCCTGTTCTCCAAAACAAGCAAAGGATTTACTTTATGTTTTTCTTTTTTCTGTAAATGGAATCCCAGAAGAGGAAGTTGAAGTAGCAAACTTGCAAATACAACTTTCATATTGATAGCATGTTTGTGTCATGCAACAAAATAAAAATTAGCATCAAAACTTGCTATATTCAATAATTTTACTTGACAAACTTATATATATTTTTTAAATAGAAAATGTGAACTATTTTATGTACTAATAAATTGTAATGATCTCACACCCAGAGGTGATACAAGTTATTGATATCAGGTCCATTTCTATATCATAAACTTCACTGTTCTGGTGACACGGTTTGTGACTTTATGGCAACCATCAAATTAGTATCTGTAAGTGTTGATGGTTACATTTTTCCCTTGGTCTCGTTGAAAAAAAGACAACAGCTGTACTCTATAAATGTAATCATAGAAACATAAAATCTATGTTTTTTATAAAAGGGCCACATAGAAATTGACTTTATTTTAATCCATTTAATTCACTTCACTGTGATTCTATTCCCCATTTATTTAATCAGCATCAGCAATTTTTTTCTACGAAATATAATTTCCTGTTTTACAAAAAGCAAAAGATCCTTATAAGGCAATTGAACAGCTGAAAAAGATTGTACTATGAAAACAATGGTATAAAAGAGCAGTGACATAATTGATTGTAACCCTGGTTTCTTCAGCACTGTAATTATGCTGGGTGTATTGAAACTCCGATTTCCAGTAATTGTTGACTTATGATTCTCAACCTCCTGCAGAGTCATTGCCCCCAAGAACTGAAACAATTTAAGTGTAATGAATTCCTGTCACCTTTTCCAGTAAAGTAAACGCATTTTTAAAATTCCTTTTTTTAATTCAATTTCTATTCTACTGCTCAGGTGGACTTAGTCTGTTATTCCTTCCACTTGAAAATTTCAGGAATGTAACCCCATTATCACTTAGTTAAAAAAAATCTTAAAGCAAGATTTGCTACTCATTTTTATGTCTTTTAAATACACAATAGAGATGCTATTATTGCATTAACAAAATCACTAGACAAAAGTTCTGTGGAAAATCCAGCCTGGTGACTACAATCAGTATACAGAAGCAGGTTTCCTTCTGTTGGAATTATAAGGAGTCAGGCTAACCCATTTGCAGTCAAATCGCTACTGGCAGGCTTGGAAGCTGCAATAATTAATATGCACAATGAAATTTTTTCACCAACATAGCCATAAAATTCAGATGTTTGTATGTCTTAATTGGCAAAATAGCCATTTATGTTGTTTGCCTATTTTTGAATCGGGTTGTCAATTTTATTATTGGATTATAAAAGTTCTTCATATGTATATCCTTCATATATGTCATATATCAGATATGGAATTAATAAATATTTCTCCCAGTCTATCTTGTATTTTTTTAACAGTGACTTCAAGTGAAAAAGTTTTTAATGTTTATGAAGTTCCATTTATTAATGTTTTTATTTTATGGTTAATGCTTTTGGTGTCATATCTAAAAACATGCTGGCTGGGTGTGGTGGCTCATACCTGTAATCCTAGCCCTCTGAGAGGCCTAGGCAGTTGGATTGCTTGAGCTCAAGAGTACAAGACCAGCCTAAGCAAGAGCGAGATCCTGTCTCTACCAAAAATAGAAAAACTAGCCAGGTGTTGTGGCAGGTGCCTGTAGTCCCAGGTACTTTGGAAGCTGAGGCAAGAGGATCTCTTGAGGCCAAAAGTTTGAGACTGCTATGAGCTATGATATAAAATGGAATTCTACCCAGAGGATAGAGTAAGACTCTGTCTCAAAAAAAATTAAATAAAATAATTAATTAAAAAATAAAAATTAAAACATTATGCCTAATTGAAAGTCACAAAGAGTTTCTTATGTATTTTCCACTAGAAATTTTATAGTTTTAGATATTGTACTTAGGCTTCTAGTCTCTCTTAAATTAGTTGTACACTAGATAAGGTGAGGATCTAACTCTAAACATGTGTGTTTGTGTGAGTGCTTCCCTATCATGATGTTCTTAAACCAGTTAATTAATAAATGGAACTTCATAAACATTAAAAATTTTTTCACTTCAAGTCACTGTTAAAAAAGCATATTATTTTCCATTAAATTATCTTGGCACCTTTATTAAATAGTCAGTTTGCCATAAATTTAATAATGTCATTTGTAGGTCAATTCAGCTTATTGATCTATCTGGCTACCCTTACCTCATTATACCACTGTTTTGACCCTAGAACTTAACACTAAGCTTTAAAATCATATACTGTAAGTCCTCCAATCTTGCTCTTCTTTTTAAAAATTGCTGAGGTGATTCTAGGCATTTTGTTTTCTATATAAATTGGAGGATTCGCTTGTAAATTTTAACAAAACAAGCATCTGCAATTTTAATAGGCATTGTCTTGAATCTATAGATCTAGTAGAAAGAAACTTACCCATTTGAGTCTGCCAAGCCATAAATATAGAATGTCCCTTGTGTATTTGTTTTAATTTCTCTTAGAAATATTTTGTAGATTTAATTAAGCATATGTTGACCTTCTCTTGTTCACTTTATTCTTAAGGTTCTTATCCTTTTCGATGATATTACAAATGTGATTATTTTTATTTTTGTATCATTTGATGCTAGCACATGCATGTAGGAATTCAGCTGAATTTTGCATAAATATCTGTATCATATAATCTTGTTTAACTTACTTTCTAGTTCTAATAGATTTTTTTCTTGATTACTTAAAGTTTTATACATGTAGGATTATATAGGACCATGCCATCTGTGAACAAAGACTGTATTACCTTTATTTCTATGCATTTTTTTTAAGAGACAGAATTTCACTTTATCACCATCGATAGAGTACTGTAGCGTCACAGCTCACAGCAACCTCCAACTCCTGGGCTTAGGCGATTCTCTTGCCTCAGCTTCCCAAGTGGCTGGGACTACAGAAGCCCACCACAAGGCCCACCTATTTTTTTTGTTGTTGCAGTTTGGCTGAGGCCAGGTTTGAACCTGCCACCCTCAATAAGTGGGGCAGGCATCCTACCCGCTTGAACCACAGGCACTGCCCTATTTCTATGCATTGTTTTATGCTCCTCAACAGGTTGAAGAAGTTTCCCTTTATTACTACTGTTTGAGATTTGTTATTAAAAAATCGGTGTTGTCAAATTCGTTTTTCTATCTATTTAGATTATCTATTAGGTTTTGCTCTTTATTATATTAAAGTGGTATCGCACATCAATTGCTTTTAGAATATTAAGCCAATTTTGTAATCGTAGACTAAAATCACTTCTTCATGATATGCAATTATTTTGTATATTTCTGAATTAAAGCTGTTATATACTTTCTTCTTATGTCTTATATCTGTGTTCACATGGATGTTCTTGAATTTTTTTTCTTGTGATGCTCTTGTCTAAACGTGATACTGTGATACTAGAGTAATAATACTGGCCTTTTAGAAGACTTAGAAATTGTCTTCCACTAATCAATTTCCTAAAAGGTTTTGTGACTATTTTTTCTTTACAAAATTATGACTGGCCTGTCATATTTTCTTTATAAACTTTCCCTGCACTACAGACTAAAATTTGTTAAAATTACAAGTCCTAGCTACATGAAACATTGTTGAGGATCAAATAAACTTAAGCATGTTAAAACATATGCCATGTTTTTTAACCTTAACTAAAACCACAGTCTGAAGGAATTTTAGCAGATTTTTAACATTGCTATTCCCTTCAAAGGTTTCGTGATTTTGTTACCTAAGGTGGAGTAGGATACAGGTGACCAAAAGCTCATGATAGTGTTTAAAATTCAGGAACAAAAATCAATTCTGAAATAATAACTAAGGAAGTGATGAAAGATTGAATCAAATGGTAATTGAAATCGAAACAAAGAAATAATATGACAGAAATAAGCAAAGCATTCTGATTAATATCATCTTTAAGAACATTTCATATGTTTATTATAGCCTGTGCAATAGTCTTCCAGTGTGGTTGACCTATATATAGCCTTTCTATGCAAGATAGTAAGAAAGTAGGAATCTAAAAAAGAATTAGTAATTTTGAACAGTAATAAGTAATTATAAACAAGCTTGACCATAGTAGGGTCAGAATTCATCAAAGGTAGTGTGTGTGTGTGTGTGTGTATATATATATATATATATATATATATGGGGGGGGGGATATTGAAATGTAATGCAGGCAGACATTCCAGAAGACTCACAGGGGAATGGCCCTGGGCCTTAGCCCTCCAGTGCTCAGCACACCCACGGTGGCAACGGGGGTCTAAATGTTTACCCACATAGACCAAAAACTAGTTTGGGGACATCTGAGTAAAATTCAGCAACTTAGTGGAAACAGGGTATCAGTGAGTTTAAAATTACTCTTAGCCTAGACTTTATCCTTGAGCCTGAAGGCTTTAACTGTATTTGTCCTCCCTAAGGCAACTTTTTTAGTTAGCTACTTGGTTCGGCCCTTGAGGATTGTTCTATGTTTTAGTGTCTCCACCCTGATGACATTTTTCATAATCCAAAGACCATAAGCATGATTGAGTCATGAGACTATTAACTTTTACTTCTTCATTCTGGAAACACATGCCCTAAAATCTCAGTAAAACACCTTGAGAATACAGATAGGGAGACACCTATCTGCCTTGATATAGGCTGACACGGTGTCACTGTCTCCTGGTCTCAGCAGACTTTTTCACAAAAACTCTTCATGGTGATTTCTCATTTCTCCCTCCACCTTTAACTCCTGGTGGTTAAGAAAGTCCCCTCTTGCCGAATTCTCAGTCCACGTGTTGTGGCTTCTTCCTGCACTGCAACATGTGTGTGTGTGCTTATGTCCATTTATACATAAAATGAGAAGCCATCTGACCTGGGCTTATTGTTTTGATAAGATTTTTAATTATGAATTTCATTTTTTCTTACGGGTTTGTTACTGGAATTGGAATTTCTTTCTGCAATAGATCCTTGGTCTCAGGGATTTGAAGAATGAACCCACAGATCAGTGGTAAGATAGGATTTATTAGACAGAAAGGAATACCGAAGGAGTAAAAAGCATCAGAGCTCTGGCAAGGGGAAGACCCAAGTCAGAAGTCTCTGCATTGGTCCTTTATCTAGGGAAATATATAGTAGTTTTAGTACTTTGTGTCTTTCTAGAAATTTCATTTTGTTTTCTAATTAGCTGACAAAAATTATTTAATATATTCACTTCTAACGGCTATTAAACATATGGAAAGGTCTAAACACTACTGCAATTAGTAAAACACAAATTTAATCCACAAAGAGATATCTCTATATGTCTAATAGAATAGCTATAATTAAAAGGTAAGAAACTAGTAAGTGTTGGCTAGGATATGGAGCCACTGGAACCCTCTTACATGCCGTATACATAAGAATATAAAATGAGGCAGCCACTTTGGAAAACAGTTTTACAATTTCTTTTAAAATTATTCATACATTTAGCATGCAGCACAGGAATTCCACTCTTAATAATCCACAGAAATAAACTGTTTATATACACAAAATCTCTATGTGAATGTTAACATCAGCATTATTCATAATCATCAAAAGTAGAAATAAACTGAATATTTATCATGGCTGAATAGATAAATAAAAAGAAATTATACATCCAGATACATCCCGTAATAACCTAGTGATGTTTCCTTTAATATTAATGCAGTCTAACAGCATTTTGCTAACTCACAGATGCTATTTGAAAAAACCGTCTCTTACAAAATGACTAAAAAAGTTACATTATTATGACAGAAAGTAAAAGAGTAGTTGCCTCTGGCTGGAGGAAGATGGACATAGAAATTTACTGCCAACAATTTCAAGGGAATTTTGGAGGACGATGAAAAAGTTTTAAGGCTGGATTGTTTGATGGATGGACAACTGTATAAATTTAGTAAAAGGCATTTATTTCAAAACTTCAGTTTGGTGAATTTTATAGTATGCAGTATTTACTTCAATAAAGTTGTACAAGAAAAAAAAAAAACTATTGGCTTAAATTCCTGTGTGGGAATCCTCTTGACCCATTATGGTCAGATATAAATAAGAAAGAAGAAAGTTTTTCTGATAACCTCCTATCACAAAGCCCTTGCTTACCACCATCTGTATTTATTTATAGTATATAATCTGTGATGGGACCCATTTATATGTTCTTTCACCTAAAGATTGTCCCTGGTAGTATGAAGTCCTAACTCTAAGGCATATTCCTTAAAGCCTGAGCTGTCTCTTTCCATGCATTAATTTATTTTTTATTTTTTATTTTTTTGGCCTTTGCAAGGGCAAGGTCCTGTTCATCAAGAATACTATCATTTACATTCTTACTCAGGGTGGGATTTATTTGCTACTATTTTCTATAGCTTAAAAATTCACAGAGATATGTAGTATTGAAGAAGATAATACATTTGATTTTTAGACTGTTCTACACAATTAAGCTTTTCTAGGTGATATTAATTAGGGTTCACATCAATTTATTAAAAGAAGAATAACAGAGGAAAATAAGCCCTCAATGAAAAAGCAACTCAATGTCCAATAAGAAAAGATTTCAGACACTCTTCACTTCCAGGCATTTATTTAGTAAATATCTTTTTCCTAGATATAAAGGCATACAACTAAGGAGACTACATTTGTTGTCATTTATAGCCTACAAATTAATTTAAGAGTGAGGAATCTCATTTACCCAGATCATCTTTCTCATCATCATAGTGGGTCTATCTGATTACATACACTTGTTAAAATAGGCTTGTTACTCATCAGTTCCATGTTTTCACAGGGGTACACAGGGTAATGATTGTACCAATTAGACATATCTTGAGGGGAGGTGGGATGTCTCCCCATCTGGGTGGAGAAATACTGAGATGGGTGAGGGCAAGAGAGATCAGAGTGTTTAATACATGTTGTCTATGGTACAGTCAGGCCTTGTGTCCGTACATGGTATTGTTAGAGGAATTTCTCTCTGTAGTAGGTCCTTGGTCTTGAGGATTCAAAGAACAAACCCACAGACCACAGATCAGTGGTAAGATAGGATTTATTAGGTCTAAAGGAATATAGAAGGAATAAAAAGCATCAGAGCTTCTGGCAAAGGGAAAGACTCAAATGGGAAGTTTTTATGCAGGTATTTTGTGTAGGGGTATAAGGTCTTAGGAAGTACATTTGGCCAGGACTTGTAGATGGAAGACACCTTTTCAGTGTTGATGGGGGTACTAACAAATGAATGCAGTCCCTCCAGAACTCCCAGCAAAGTGACAGGGCATCCACTTCAGAAGAGGCTGGTCTTATATGAAATTGCCCAGGCCCAGAAAACAGGAGTCTTTGTCCAGTCCTGAATGGGGGAATCCTGTATCAGTATCTGCTTGTAATTGTCCATTCTTTTTTTCCCTAGATATGAAGAGAGGAACAGGTCTACTATTCTTTTGCCTACTGACATTTAAAAGGCCACAAGTTAGCCATTCTGAAAGATTGCCACATAGTCTGTAACTAGCATATAAAGCCTTTATTTCTGAAAAGTCTTAAGGACATATTAAATTAGCTTGGTCTACTTATTTCTCTCAATTCTTGCTTTATCTAGATTTCAATTATCATTGATTTTCAAATTTTCATCACCCTAGTTCTGTCTCTGAATTATTTTTTCCTGCATTCTAAATGCTATCATAAACTTTGCGATGCTATCATAAACTTTGCGTAAATTATACATATTATCCTACTCTACCTTTCCTAACAAGATCATAACTCCTGATTGGATAGCAACATGAAAATTTGCTGAAATCCCTGGAGATCATAGCTACAGTTGAGGCTAAGGAAAAAATGGTATATGTTTAACACATGTAATGTTATTTGCTCCTCAGTAATGCTTGAGGGGGGGCAAAGACTTTTAATTTGAACATATTTTACTTTGTCATATAAGCAAAAACTATAAATCTGAAAGGCCAATTGTAATCCAATGTGACTTCATTTAAAAGGTTATGGAAGTAGTTCATAAAGTGGTAATAAAATATGTTCATTCTTATAGGTTAAAATAAACTTTGAAAATGCACAGAATGTTCTTGTGATATAATTTCTATATCTGACCATGTCAGGCTAGAATGTTAATAAATATGGAGTAATAATTACACTTCTTACACATCTGGGAAAAAACCCTTGCCTGTTGGTTAACAGATCTTTTCATAGTTTAAATATGGCATATTATCTGCCAATATTTTGAATTGCACATTTATCAAATTTAGGAAGTTTGTTTTGAGATTAATTTTTAGGGAATTACATTCTACAGAATATAATTTTTCAGGAGTCTAAGCAAAAATAAAAATAAATGATGTCCAAAATCTGAAAAGCAGGCAAGGCATTGTGGCTCTCAACTGTAATCTTAGCACTCTGGGAGTCAGAGGCAGGTGGATTGCTTGAGCTCAGGAATTCAAGACCAGCCTGGACAAGACTGAGACCCCCCATCTCTACTAAAAATAGAAAAACTTCATGGAATATACCTGTAGTTCCAGCTACATAGGAGGCTGAGGCAAGAGGATAGTATGAGCCCAAGAGTTTGAGGTTGCTGTGAGCAGTGACACCACAGAACTCTACCCATGGTCAATAGAATGAGACTCTGTCTCAAAGATACAAAAAAAAAAAAAAAAAGGCTAAAAAACAGATAGAGGAAAACACAGGCAATAGCAGATTTTAGCAAAACCAAAGAATTTTCACATAAAGAAGAACCCTAGCAACATATCTAACATGCGAATACTTCTACCTCATTGCACTGCCAGATTGTCAATTGAGATGTTATGAACAATTTGTGTGTATTTTCAAGAAGTCTGACATTATGTTCCCATATAAAGTTTTAAAAGACCCTCTTTGTCCCATGTACTCAGTTCTAATATGAAGGCAGGAGATGATCTAATACTAGGATGGGAGTACGGGAATTAGAGATTGGGGAGAGTGGAGGAAGGAGGGGGCTGGGGGTCACAGTGTATGGCACATCTCTTAGGAGCAGGACACAATTAAAGAGGGACTTTACCTAACAACTGCAGTCAGTGTAACCTAATTCTTTGTATCCTCAATGAATCCCAAACAACAATAACAACAAAAAATTTTTAAAGTATAGAAAAAAAAAGTTTTCTTTGTTTATACTACAGCGTGTGTGCTGTCCATGTCATTTGAGATTACCCAATTCTTAGAATCCCAATGAATTATCACAGGGAGTCATTTCAAATCAAAATGACAGAAAATTAAGGGAAGTCCAGATGAGCCCAGGATTTTCACCACAGAGATATTTCAGGATTCCAGACTCTGAGATAAAGGTACCTCAGAGTGACAAGTGATCGTAATGAGAACAAGACCTGCAGTAAAGCTGACAGAGGCAGAAGATGAGCTCCTAATATAGGGTGTCTCATCACCACCAAGCCTATGGCCTAGAATTGTGTCAGAGGCAGGGGTGGGGGGAAATCAATGAGTTTACTCATTAATAGAGGAGAGAATCTATAGGCCAGAAACACCATTGGTTCACTCATAGTCTGCTGAGATAAAAAGCAATGGCATTTTATGCACAAACATTGCAGAAAGGCCAGTTACGTTGTGGCTAAGGCATTCCTGAATTCTGATGCAACACAAGGGAACTCTAATAGTTCCACCATATTAAAAACTTCCTGCTTTCCACTTCAAGGAGTTAGCATTAGTGCATTCATTTATCTAGTTTTCTTCTTATCAGAAGAGTTCACTCGCTAATGAAACCAACTTACAGACACAAAACACCATATACTGATTTCAGGTATCAGCAACCACAACAAAAGTCTACACCTGGTTAAACATCGTGTTACATCAAGTTTCCGAACCTGCAGGTCACCTTAATCTATACGAACACAGACACTTGGCAGAAACTGCTGATACTTGAGATATTCTTTGAGAAAAAAAAGCCCTGTTAACTAACGAATTCTATGTGAAGCTTAGCAAGCTTTACTTTGTGTATAAATGTGTGGCAAAATTAAAGGAAATAATTTTACAGAAAAATACTTTGAATTAGAATCTCATAGTTGGGGTTTATGGATTTTATGTAAGTGTGCTATCATTCTTATTTATTTTTGTTTGTTTCTAATAAGGTTACAGACATGAATAAAATATTATACTCCCTTTAGATATTTAATGTTTAGATTGGGAGGAGAACTGAGACAGCCTGATTGGAGGCTGTCAGAAATACTTCCAGCCCCTTATCTTTGAATTTCCAGACCTGAGTGATACAAGTAAAATGCTTGCTTAGTTCTTAATATAGGATAATGGGAATCAGCATCACTTTTTTTTTTTTTGTAGTTTTTGGCTGGGTCTGCATTTGAACTCACCACTTCCAGTATACGGGGCTGATGCTCCAAACCTTGAGCCACAGGCGCCACCCTCTGCATCACATTCTTTAAACATGTTAAATACAAGAAAAATCTTTTAAATATTCCTACATTGTCTACGTGGAAAACAATCTATATCAAGAAAATTCTTTGAGACATACTTATTTATGATATTAAAAATATTAATTATCTCTATATTAAAAGTCATTATTTGCACATTTTAAGGCATATAACAAGCAGGTAAATTAATTGCAAAACATATAGAGATAAACATTTAAGATAATAAATAGTTTATCCAAACAATAAGAGAAAATTGAAAAAAATTAATAACAGCAAAAGAGCAATGATAAATCTATCACAAAATAAAATTTGGATAAAAATATAAATAAATAGAGCTAATAAAAATTTGAAAGCAATTTCTATTAGACTATTATTAGATTATACTTTACACATGATATTTCAAGTTATTAAAAACCATTTACATTACTTGCCAGTAGGTAATGAGATGAGCAATATGACATATGTTGGTAGGAGTATAAAATATTTCTCAAAACTTTCCAGCAATAGGTAACAAAACCATACTCACATTATTGTGCACTGTAATTCAGTCTAGAAATATTGTCCAAAAATATTAATTAAAATTTGACAGGAATACAAAAGATATGAATCATAACTTGAATGTTAAAAGTTAATACAATCAAATAATAAGCCTTGCTGCAAGGTTGAGGCTTATGTAGAATCTTTTAAAAGGTGGAAAAATAATTACTATAAAAATTTCAATGACCAATCTAGGATATACCATACTACTACATATCATCCCAAGTATCTAAAAGTAAATGTGTTTGCTTTATGTGTATGTGCAGTTAAATAGACCTAAATTTTATGAGATTATGTGTGCATTTTTTAATATTTTCAATATTAAAGATTCTGTGAGAAAGTAAAGGACAATTGAATTTAATAAAATTTCAAAAAACAGCAACTGTCCTTAGGTGTCAGTATTCTTATTGTCAGGACTTCTTTCTTTTATTATTTTTTAATGTGTTATATAAATATTTAAGTATTTTTTACTCCAATGCACTGCTGCATTTTTCATTACAAATAATCAAGTACTTCATTTCTAAATCTTCTTGTTTTATATTATTATTAGTCATTCCCAAACCAAATCTCTGATACACTTTTAAGAGTTCCAGTACTCAAATGTAGACTAAGTAATCACACCAAGAGCCTCCTTTGTGTCCTGTCCTCCCTAAGAACACTACCACTTGTCCTAACAAATCAAACAGAAAGACTGTGTCTCTACGTATATTACCATACAATACTTAAAATATTATTGAATTGAAATTAAGTACCTCACTTTTCTAAAATTTTGAGTTGTTAATTTTATTTTGTAAATACACAATATAGCTTCCTAAAACTACCAATTTGAAAGTTTTAGATTTCCAGAAAATAAGACTTTATTGTCCTCTGTTAAATAATCTTTAAGATTGTAAAAATTAGTGTATAATTTTAAGCAGTTTATAAGGACCTAAAGTTCCTCAAATATTAGTAAATCAAATCCTACTTATATGCTTTAAGAGAGTTGTTATCAAAATAATTTAATGATAAATTCTTTCATAATTTAAGGAGCTAGTTTAGGACAAATAATTACTAGTCTCTAATTTGTCTTTTATGTAAATCAGGAAATTCACACTTTGGTTTCACATAGTTTTATTTAAGCTGTATATAAACTGCTACCTGTGTTTAGAACATTGTGTCTTGTCAATTTGGGGGTTGGCCTATTTAAGAATAAGTGAGTTTACAGGGGAGTGTGTGTCACCTGCCTGTACTCCCAGCTACTTGGGAAGCTGAGGGGGGAGTAAAACGTGAAGCCTGGAGTTCTGGGCAACAGTGAGCTATGATCCTGCCATTAACTCCAACCTGGGCAATAGAGCAAGACCCTGTTTCTACAAAAGAATAAAAAAGAATGTTAGTTTAGCTTTAAGATGCTTTAATATGTAGATGGGCGGTCAAGCAGTAGTGGTCCTGTTCACACTAATATCACCATTTGGTTTTTGCCTACTTATTAAATAATGCTAATTCACATAATTATTTACCACAATTTGATGCAAAAGGGGTACTAATTAAATTGATGTTTTCATTTTGCTTCAACTTTTAATTGTAGTATCCCTCTGTTGATTTTGGTAACATAAAGTTTATTCATAGCTAATCAATAATCGTAAAACTTATTTAAATGGAAGAACCTCATATTTTGAAAGTCAGAATTCTTTCAAATTCATTTGATGCTAAATTCACTATTTACATGTGCTGTAAAAGTTATTTTATCATCTATCAGAACCTCAAACCTAATCCAATTTATCCTTTAAACACCTCTCTCCATTCACCTATGTCATACTGATTCATTTATGCCTAGTTAGGTCCCCTGCTTGGGACTGTGTGTGATCAAGTCTTCACTCTTGATTCCAGGTGCTCAGTCTTTTGGTCTTCAATTTATTTGCCTGTAATTAGCAGATAAAATAACATCTGGACATGAGATTGGTTATTCATTAACTCTCACTCATTTATTCATCCCCCAAATCTCTACTGAATGCCTCCTTTGTAAAAGGTACA
>NW_003852490.1:5963235-5966010 GCF_000181295.1 Otolemur garnettii
GTGTGTGTGTGTGTGTGTGTGTGAATTTATTACAGGCCCCAGGGGCAGGGAGAATGCTAAGGGACAAATGAGAAAATGCATGTAGAGTCTAGCATTGTTCCTGGCACAGAAGTAGTACTCTCATGAGGTAGAAGTGTGGTTGTTATTATCGTTTCCTTCTCTAACTCATTAAAATCTAACCATACTCTCCATTATTGACTGGCAAATGCCGTAATAATTTACCTCAAGGCCATATACTTTTTATATCATCCCATTATAACATCACAAGTCTAGGAACCTAGCCAATAATCAATAAACATTCAAAATTGAACTCTAAATTCTCTCTCTGATCTAAAATATTGAGTCTCTAAATGGGATTGGACTAGTGACTTGTGACTAGATGCTGAAAAGAGTCATTTGAGACACAGAGGTATTCAATTTATCATGAGAGTTACCTGATTGAATTGTGTCAAACGTTTGTTAATTGACAGTGGGGTGGATAGTGTTTACTGGTTTTCAGAGGTTAGATTGTATCTCTTTGTAAAATTTGAATGATATCAAGCAGCTTTAATGAACCAGCATAGTTCATTTGGGAAAATGAAGCTATAACATGGATGTGATACAAGAAGAGATCTCAACCTAACATTAAAAGGGCACAAATCTCTGGTTGTTATAAGGATTTGACATGGCCGCTGGTGAACGCTTGGTAGACCACTATTCTTTAAGCATGATTTGGAGGTAACGCATGATACCATTGGCCCTTTGGCCCTTTTAGGCTTTTTCACCGGCTTTGAAGCTGTATATTCTACAGTAGTCCTTTGAAGGGCTCCCTGTCTTTGCCAACTCTGCTTTCCTATACTTCCAATTTTCACTTGATAAACTCAGCCTGTCTTTATGTCTCTCTGAGTGTGCTTTCTGTTTGTTTAAAATGTCTTTTCTCTAAGACTGATCAATGGAAATCTGATCCATCCCTAAGACTCTGAATTTACTTAAAGATTCATTTCAAGGCTTTGTCTTGTTTAACTCTCGTGTAATCCTTAAATCCAATTACCTTTCACATAGTTTTTCAATGGAAAATTCTAACCCTCTCTCTTCCAATAAAAAATCGTACCTAAAGTTGTTTTTAAAATTTTGTTTGCCACGGAATTGTGAAATATTTTATTAAAATTAGTAATATTTATTTTATTTATTTATATTCTAGATTTTTAATTTCTTATAGATATGCCTACGTATATTCTTGCTATAAAAATTGCAAATGAGTATAGTGCCCTATTTATTCTATAAGCAATGACTAATTGATGGATTTTATGTCATTTACTAGAGGAATTAAGTAGTCAAATCCACATTTTCTTCATATTGACTTTAAAGTAATAATGGCTCCAATCTAACTGTACCTCCAAAACTCACAATATTAGAGGTCAGGCTTTTTGTTGTTGTTGTTTTTCCTTTGACATTATAACACTTTGTAATGATATAGACTCAAGCATAGGATGTTGTTTGAGTTTCTGCTCTCCTTATTTTTATGACCACGTGACCATATATCAGTTTTACCCAGGACAGTTTCGGTGTACAATGACTGCCCTGAATAATTATCATTACTCCTTCTTGAATTCTAAAAAGTGCCATTTTTGGATGACTCATTGTAATGCATTATAGAGCAGTCAAATGGAAGCAAATGTTTTTCACTGTTTGGATCAACCACATAATCCATGTTCTAAGTCACACAGGAATATGTCTCCTGTGCAAAGAGGAATTACTTTTGTTTGCCACCAACCATACTCTTGGTTATTGTCTATTATGTGTAAATTTAAGATCAAGGGTGAATGTGGACTGTAATTGAAGTCTAACATAAAGTAATACCTGGTGGTTATAAATCTTTTTACTTCTAGTTTCAAGGAAATTTACTATTACATATTTTAATTAACATTGATTTAGAGAAGACAATTGACCATCAAATAAAAAAGGAAGAAGGGATGTGAATGTATTCCTTTTTGATTTAGACAGTAAACTAAAATTAAAGTTAGAAAAGTTAGAATTTTTAACCATGTATTTGAAAACATTTCATTATATGATGAGACTATGAACTCATGCCTACATTCTAATAGTAAAAGAAATATCTGTGTATGTCATCCTTAAGACCAGAAGGGCTGAAAGATGTAAACTAATAGGAGTTTACCATCAACAGTATTATAAATTATTCATGTTAATATAATTTTAAGTATTAGTTTTTTATTTTTTACAAATTGGCCCCTAAAATGCCAATCATTTTCTTTAAAATGCACATTTTATTAGCACTTTAAAAAGCACATTTTATTAGCTTTTTACCGAAGCATTAGTCACAGAACATACATTAATAATTCAGTGTCAAATTAGTAGTTGAGAAAGAAATTCAGTTTAAATAACTATCTGGTAATATTCTTGTTAAGGAATAAGTTGTTCTAAATTTTTTTAAATTGTTCTTACTTATAAAAATTTCTGGAATATTAAATTGGCAACTTCTTAAACATATATTTTCTAATTTGAATAGCATTACTTTAATACCTTTTAAAACATAAATACTATTTTTATTATGTGTGATACTACATTTCCTCATATTCTAGGCCATAGCATTTTTGAGTTGAGTTTCAAGAATTTTGTTATGCTCTCTTGCTTTAAGGTTCTTGTTTATTTCTTTTTAAATACTTGCCCCCTCTCTTCAATAAGCTGAGTTGCACACATCATGGAGGCCTCCGACGTTACATACTCTAAGATGGTCTGAAGTTAGCTGTTTGGCCTGGTTAGGTCCCCACATTATAT
>NW_003852490.1:5967064-5968503 GCF_000181295.1 Otolemur garnettii
GGGCTCATTAGTTAGTTCCACCTTAATAGAGAGTACTGTGGTGTTTGTTTTTCCATTTCCATTATTGAAATACCTCACTGAGAATAATGGTCTTTAGAGCCTTCCAAATTGTTGCAAATGGCTTTCATTAATCCTTTTTTTAGGACTGAACAGTACTCCACATTACACATATACCAAATTTTGTTAATAAACTCGTGAATTGATGGGCACTTGCATTGATTCCAGATCTTTGCAATTGTGAATTGTGATGAAATATACATTCAAGTACAAATGTGTTTTTGATAGAATGACTTATTTTTGTTAGGGGTGATGCTTAGTAGTGAAATTGGTGGATCAAATGGTAGGTCTACTTTTAGTTCTTTGAGGAATCTTTATTCTATTTTTCATAGAGGTTATACTAGTATGGAGTCCCAACAGTGTATAAGTGTTCCTCTCTCTGCATTCACTGGAGCATCTATTGTTTTTAGATTTTTTTTTTTTTTTGAGACAGAGTCTTACTCCATCGCCCTGGGTAGAGTGCCATAGTGCCATCATAGCTCACAACAACCTCAAACTTTGGGCTCAAGAGATCCTCTAGCCTTAGCCACCCAAGTAGCTGGGACTATAGTCAGTCACCTGCCACAATGCCCAGCGAGTTTTCTATTCTTAGTAGAGGTGCGGTCTCAATCTTGCTCTGGCTGGTATCTAACTCTAGAGCTCAAGCAATCCACCCAAGTCAACCTCCCCCAGTGCTAGGATTACAAACATCAACCACTGCACAGGTCTGTTTTTAGACTTTCTAATAAATGTATTCTAACAGGGGTGAAGTAACATCTCATTGTGGTTTCAATTTGCAATTCCCTGATAATTAGTGATGTTGAGCATTTTTTTGTGTATTCTTGGCCATCTGTCTTCCTTATTTTGAAAAGTTTCTGTTCATAGCATTTTCTCACTTTTTAAAGAGTTTTTTTTTAATTATATTTTTTCTTATTGATATGAGTTCTTCGTAGATGTTTGACATCAGCCCTTATCACGTGTGTGGATTGCAAATATTTTCTTCCATTCTGTAGATTGCTCTTGTAATTATTTCCTTAGCTGTGCAGAAGCCTTTTAATTTAATCAATTGCCATTTATTTATTCTTGCTGCTGCTGCAATTGTCACTGGATCTTTGTTATAAATTATTTGCCTAGATTGATGTCTGTAATAGTTTTTCCTATATTGTCTTCTAGAATTATTAAGGTTCAATGCCTTACATTTAAGTCTTTTATCCATCTTTATTTTTGTGAATGGTGAGAGATAGGAGTCCTATTTCATTCTTCTACATGAGGCTATCAAATTTTCATAGCACTATTTATTGAATAAGGGCTTATTTTCCCCAATGTTTCATCAAAGAAAAGTTGACTATAGGTAGACAGTTTTCTTTCTGGGTTGCATTGGTCTATATCTTTACTTTTGTATT
>NW_003852490.1:5968805-5971119 GCF_000181295.1 Otolemur garnettii
CTTGAGCCACAGGCACCGAGTCTACATTTTTATTTTTGTACCCATATTGATGTCTGGTAATGTGATGTCTCCAGATTTATTCTTTTTGCTTTGGTTTGCTTTGGGCTCCTCTAGTTCCAAACAAAGTGTATAATTATTTTTTCTAGATCTGTGAAATACGCCATGGATATTTTGATGGTGTTTGTATTGAATCTGTAAACCACTGTGGGTGGTATGCACAATGTGACAATATTGTTTCTACCTACCCATGAGCATGGTATGTTCTCCATTTGTTTGTGTAATCTGCAATTCCTTTCCTCAGTGTTTTGTAGTTCTCTGTGAAGTAATCCTTCTCTTCCTTGGTTAAATATATTCCTAGTTATTTTATCTTACTTATAGCTATTATGAATGGTATTCAGGCTTTGATTCAACTCTCAGTTTGACTATTACATCTAGAAATAGAAATGCTACTGATTTTTGAACATTAATTCTATATCCTGAGACTTTGCTGAATATATCTATCAATTCCAGTACTATCTTTTTTGGCATATTTGGCATTTTGTAGATACAAGATCATATCCTCAGTGAAAAGCAACAGTTTGACTTCCTTTTCTTGATTTGGATACACTTTATTTCTTTCACTTGCCTGATTGCTCTGGCTAAGACTTCCAGCACTATGAATAAAAGTGGTGACAGCAAGCACCCTTGTCTTGTTCCAGTTCTTAATGGGAATACTCTCAACTTGTCTCCATTCAGTATCATATTGACTGCGAGTTTGTGATATATGACTTTGTTAGTCTTGCGATATGCTCCTTCTATGCCTAGTTTGTAAAGGGCTTTTATCATGAAAGGAAGCTTAATTTTCTCAAATGCTTTTTGTGCATCTATTGAGATGATCATATGATCTTTGTTTCTGCTTTTGTTTATATGGTGAATTACATTTATTGATTTACATATGTTGAACCTTCCTTGCATCCCTGGGATAAAGCCAACTTGGCCATTTTTTTTTTTTTTTTGTATTTTTGATGTGTGGTTAAATTTGTTTTATTCATATTTTATTGAAATATTTTTCATCAGTATTCATAAGAAATGTTGGTCTATAGTTTTCTTTTTTTGTTGTTAGGGAAGAGTTCCACCTTTTCAATGTTAAGGAATAATTTCTGCAGTATGAGTATGAGTTACTCTTTGCATGTGTGGTGGAATTCAGCTGTAAACCCATCTCATCTGGGGCTTTTGTTGTTGTTGGAAGACATTTTATTACTGCATTGGTACTTCTGCTCATTATTGGCCTATTCAGAAATAACATGTTCCTAAGTGAGTCTTGAAGTCTGTGTTTCAAACAATTTGTCTTTTTCTTCCAGGTTTTCTAGTTTAAATTTGTAGAGATTTTGTATTATGTAAAGGTGATGTTTTATATTTCTGTGTTTTCAATTATAACATCTCTGTGCTGGATTATAGGAGTTTAGGGTCTAATTGACCTCTTTTGAGCAATTCATTTTAGTAAATAATGTATAAAATGAGACAATTGACTTTAATCATGAGTATTAACCCTCACCATGTATTTTAAAATTTACTTCGGAAATTATAACTCTTTCAAATTCACCTGGCTTCCTCATCATTAGGTAGCATTTATAAACCATTTTGTTTGGATACTGCTATACAATAATGTATTAGGTAATTCAAATTTAATATATGATATTCTTTTCTATGAAGAAACAATCACTAATTTTATTTCACCTCAGCCCAGTAACTCAATTATTACTCTTACTTCACTTCACAGTATTTTTCAGATCTTAGAATATGATCCTTCACTCTTATTCCTGCTTGTCTTGGAGAAATACATCTTATATCTCATTTCAGTATTATATATGAATGGATGGTTTTAGCAAAATTATCATGCTTGAGATAAAATAAGCTATATTTTGGGTTGTGCTGCATCCTTAAAAACTTTAAAATGACACCTGCACTCCAACGTTTCTAGCAGCACGATTCACAATCACAAAGATGGGGAAACAACCCCGTGCCCGCTGACACATGAATGGATTAATAAAATGTAGTATATGCACACTGTGGAGTGCTACTCAGCCAATAAAAAAAATGGCAATCTAGTATCTTTTATGACAACATGGATGGAACTAGAAATCATTCTTTTAAGTGAAACATCACAATAATGGAGAAAAACAAAAAACATGTACTCAATTCCAAATTGGAACGATTTGGATTGAATTGATTAACACTTAAGTGCACATAAGATTAACTTCTAAACAAAAATCAAGCTGGGGTAGTGGGAAGGAGAGGATGAGTAAATTCATACCTGCTGGGTACTGGGCATACT
>NW_003852490.1:5971797-5973556 GCF_000181295.1 Otolemur garnettii
TTCCATAGGGACCTGCATAAGCAACCAAGCAAATCATCTGTCCATACTGCTATTTCCTCTCAACTGTTTGTTACACACAACAAGACAGATGCCTCTACTTACTGAATATAGTTGAGGATCATATGTGTGCAGAAGTGAATTAATGCTTATATTTTCTCAGTCCATTTCAAATTAATGTGGTGTGGAATGGTCAAGAGAGATTTCACCCCCTCTTTGATGGTTGTCCTCCTGTTGAATGAGTTCTGTTAAATGATCCCTGCAAGAGACATCCTTCATTCCTGGCTCACAAAAATTGAGTTCTGAATAGTGTTGT
Organism: Otolemur garnettii; assembly: GCF_000181295.1. NCBI lineage: Eukaryota > Metazoa > Chordata > Mammalia > Primates > Galagidae > Otolemur > Otolemur garnettii. The sequence goes on from NW_003852490.1 coordinate 5,972,111, forward strand.
TTTTAGTGTGTGGAATTCAGCAGATGGTACCAAATCACCATATTTTAAACAGCTTCCTGAGAGCAGACTTCCAGCAGAGCCTCCCTTCAACCTCACTGTCATCTACTTTCACTGTGGTTCATTCATTTAGCACTATCATGCAAACTGCATTTGTGTTTCCCTAGAAGATGTAACTGCACACGAGCAAATCCAGAGCTTAGGTATGAGTTTCATAAAGGGTGTTCTGCTTATGTTGTCATTAAACAATGTTTTATTATTTGATGATTGCCTTCCATTTTAAAGTCAAAGTGGTGACTACTTATCGTTTTGAAATTAAATTCACCAAAGATAAAATTATAGGTAAGCAATTTTTTTCTTGGCTTTCAGCAAGACCTTTGAAAGCCTCATCTTTGTTGTTATGCTGAAACATTCTGTGCTGGACCAGGGAGAAAAAAAAATCCTTCACATAGTGCTTATGAGTTTCTGAAGTCTTTATTGGTACCCTGCACACCTTCACACCTCCACCAGAAGAAAAAGTAGATTTATATTAGAAACTGTATTGAAAAACATCCACTTCGAATGCACTCAAAGGACTTTCCAGTTGTTTTATTACTATTCCCGAATACTTCCATGTCACTGAAATAAGTTGGGCTAAGCAAGGTAGACACTTGTATAAATTTGTGGGAGGCTACCTTGAAAAAGATGATGGGAAAATAAATAGGCTATATTCGGCTGTTGTTATTCATGTTAGAGTTAGAGCTTTCTCCTAGTAAGTTACAGCTAAGTAGGAGCAGCAGTAAAAGATGAGCACCTACCATATATCTGTAGCCAGTAATTCCCACTTACAATTCCAGTACAAGGTCAATAGAACCAAATACAGAGATGCTCACACTTTCTTTATGAAATAAGAAGATAAATTGTAGGAAACAGTACTTTGATGCCATATTACATTGTTGGGGTTTGCCGCAGACCCTGACCTGAGTTAGGAGTCAACAGGGCACACAACACTGGGGAAATTATGATACATCAACTTAAGACAGTGTCTGGGAAGTCTGGAGAAAAATGTACATTATCTCACAATGAGTGGCAGGTTGGGATAATGCAGCAACTTTCTGACTTCTCAGAAACCTTTTATAGACTTCTAACACACAGCATATATGCAAAATGGAAAGATGCCAAGAGATAGTGTTAAAAGAATCCCAAGTCCCCAGGAAGTTTGGATAGAGAGAAAGGCTGAGTAAACAGGAACAGAGGGCAGGGAGTTGTTAACAAATGGCAAATAGAGTATTCAGAAAAGGAGAGTGAAAAACCAGTTTTCATCACCACAGAGCAAGAAGCCTGTTTCCCTCATCTAATTGCAGATCAGGAATTCAAAGTGCCAGGAACCTGCCTGGTAAAGATTATTAGGCACCCTAGGAGTAGACTGCAGGGGTTGTGAAAGGAAAGATGGAAAACAGAGGGATCAGG
>NW_003852490.1:5974023-5976707 GCF_000181295.1 Otolemur garnettii
ATCTACCTTCCACATTAAATAAAACAAGGTTTTATATGATGTTTAAAATAATGTTAAAGCTATGAGTTGCTTCAGATAAGAAATACTGATTTGAAAACTTTCAGGAGATACTACATCATATTAAAATTAAGATGAATAATCAAAAATACTTAAGTATAGAATAATCAAAGGTGTCAAAACATGTATACACATTTTTAGACAAGAAAAAATGTATTTTTTAAATTTTGTTTGGGTTGATATGAGAGTACATATGGTTAGGTCACATTATCTGTGTTTATAAGGTGAAGTCAGAGTTGTACTTGTATACTTCAGTGGGAAATCTGCCATGCACATGTATATTGTACCTGTTAAGTGGGAATTTACCAACTCCCCTTCTTGAATTCAATTGAGTTTTTCTTTCATGTGGGCCTATAGTTGTTAATCTACTAGTTTCAACTCATTATTGAGTACATGGGAAGCTTGATCTTCCATTCTTGTGATACTTTACTTAGAAGAGTGTTCTCCAAATCCTTCCAGATAAATACAGAAGATACAAGGTCTCCATCTTTTTTATGGCTGAATAGTGTTCCATGGATATATATGCCACAGTTTACTAATCCATTCATGGGTTGATGGGTGCTGGGTTGTTTCCACATCTTTGCAATTGTGAATTGAGCTGTTATAAACATTTTAGTGCAAATGTCATTATGGCAAAATGACTTTTTTTTCTTAGAAATGGCATTGTAGAATCTAATAGAAGGTCCACTTTGATTTCTTTGAGGACTCTCTACACTTCTTCCCAAAAAGGCTGTCATAGTTTGCAGTTCTATTACAGTGTATGAGAGCTCCCCTCTAACTTTACCCACACCATCATCTGCAGCTTTCAGACCTAGTGATGTAGGCCATTCTCACTGGGGTTAGGTGATATCTCAAGGTGGTTTTGATTCCAATTTCTGTGATGATTAGGGATTATAAGCATTTCTTCATGTGTTTGTTGGCCTTTTCTCTTTCCTCATAAGAAAAGATTTTTTTTCATGTTTCTTGCCCAGTTATTAATAGGATTATGTGTTTTTTTCTTGTTGATTTGCTTGAGTTCTTTGTAGATTCTGGTCATTACCCTTTGTCAGATTTATAACATCCATATATCTTCTTCCATTCTGAACCTTGTCTGTTTTCCTTGTTGATTGCATCCTTAGATGTACAGAGCTTTTTTAACTTGATCAGGTTTTATTTATCTATTTTTGTCGTTGCTTCAATTGCCAATGAGGACTTCTTCATAAATTCTTTTCCTAGGTCAATAAGATTTTGAGGTTTTCCCACACTTTTGTCTAAAGCTTTTTTATAATTTTGTTTTAGATTTAAATCCTTTATCCAGCATAAGTTAATTTTTGTAAGTAGTGAAAGGTGCAGGTGCAGTTACGGTCTTTTGCAGGTGGCTAACCAGTTCTCTCGGCACCATTTCTTCAATAGGGATCCTTTTCCTTGTGTATGCTTTTGTTTGGTTTATCAAAGATCAGATGATGATATGAGGCTGTTTTCATCTCTAGACTCTGTTCTGTTCCATAATCTATGTCTCTATTTTTGTACAAATTCCATGCTGTTTTGATCACTATAGACTTATAGTATAACCTGAAGTCTGGTAACGTGATGCCTCCAGCTTTATTTTTCTTTCATTGAATTCCATTGGTTATTTGTAGATTTTTCTGGTTCCATACAAAATGAAAAACTATTTTTTCAAGTTCTTCAAAATATGACATTGGTATTTTAGTGGAAATTAGTAGTATAGTCATTTTAACAATGTTGATTCTTCCCTGCCATGATCATGGTTATGTTCTTCACTTGTTAATATCCTTTGCTATTTCTTTCCTCAATGTTTCATAGTTCTCTCTGAAGAAATCCTCCATATCCTTTGTCAAATATATTCCAAGGTATTTCATTTTCTTTGATGCTACTTCAAAGGGTTTTCTGTCTTTGATATGATTCTCAGCTTTCCTGTTGTTGATATATATGAAGGCTAATTTATGAACATTGATTTTATATCCTAAGACATTAAAATATTTCTTGACCAGTTCTAGAAGTCTTATGGTTGAGTCCTTGGGATTTTATAAACATGAGATTGTATCATCAGTGAAGAATGATAGTTTGGCCTCCTCTGTCTGTCCTCATTTGGCTACACTTCATATGGTTCTCTGGTCAGATTGCATTGGCTAGGACTTTGAGTACCATGTTGAACAGTAGTGACAACAGTGAACATTCTTGTTTGGTTCCTGGAAAACATTGTACTAAATTTAAGCATTGTATTAAATAATACTCAAGTCATGTTTGTTCCTGCAATTACAAGAGGTACTCAATATGACTTATATTCATCTTTTGTTATCAGTATATATTAGTATTATAATTTTAACACAATGTTTCCCTCCTTAATATATGTATACATTTTTTTGGCCCCCTTTGTATTTGCAAATGGACCACCATTGCCATACATGAGTTCTGAGTCCTTTCTTTCTTCTTGTATTCTATTTTGGAAAGAAGATAACTTTATCAGGCTTTGCTGATGTGTATATCCATATTTTTCATAAACTACATGCTTCCATGAGATAGAATGCTCTAAAATAAGCAAAGACACAGTCTCAAATGCATGTGACCAAATGTCATATATGCACATTTAATCTACAAAACATACATCAGCACTATCCTTTAAAAAA
>NW_003852490.1:5977294-6002588 GCF_000181295.1 Otolemur garnettii
CTATGATAGGGCTATTATTTTCATCCACATTTTATAAGTGAGAGAAATAATAGAGTAGTTACTAACTCATGCATGGAATAAATGGAAGAATTAGAACTAGGAGACTGCATTAGGAATTTGGCACCAGAGACCTGAGCATGCACGTATTGCCTACCATACCAACAGGCCTGGTCAATACCAACATAAATATCACTGGGAAGAAGAACACGACCAGGCAAATGATCACCAACAAGAAGGCTGATTTCCTTCTGAGACAGAAAAGTAAAATCTATGGTATCAAGAGCAAAAATGGAAAGAAAACATACAAGCATGTATAAGCATAGTGCTTCCACAAAGGAAACACTATCTGTTGAAACAATAATGAATGAAAAAAAATGATCATAGAGACAGGATTTGGGGATGAGATCACAGCTTTCTCTCTCTCTCTTTTTTATATCTCAGTTGTATTTCATAACTCCCAGTTTATTAAGAAAATAATCTTTTCTGAAAAATCCATATGAATTTGAGACTATCTTAAAGTACATAGAAGTGACCTAGATGCACCTATAAGTTTATTAAGTGCTGATGAACAGATATTTATTAAGATACCAATATTTAAGCACACCAATATCATAGAACTTTCCCCAACATTTTAAATTATTTTCTCCCAACTAAGCCAATTTATATTCGACATACACATCAAAAACAGATGGACAAGATCCTCAACTGATCATAGATAAACCAGCATACACAGGTTCTCCTTTCTGCATATAATTAATCTTGCAGAGGCAAGGTAGTTTTCAAATGGGAGCAAATGAGCTGACCTCATCAGGAAATAAACTACACAAAAATCAAGAAGTATTAAAGGTGCTAAAGATTGATATCACAAGTCTTTCTCTTTCTTATCTTTTAAATATTCAAGTGTGCACTATGTGTGCAAATTGTAACACTTCTAATCTAGACTTTTAGTTCCTTTGGAGTGAGCTACTGTCACTCAATAAAAGGCTCTGGGGCAGAGAGAGAGAGGTGGCCCAGGGGAGCAGAGGGCACTGTCCAGCCAGCTATCCATATCAACTTACTCAAGAAGTAGACTAGGTTAGCCAAGTCTCAAAAAGCTTAGGTGATGACCTGGCCCTTCAAGGGAGGTTTCATGACATTGTGTTTTATCTGTTGTTCTGTATCTGATTTGCTCCACTAATTTTGTAATTGGAGGAAAGTGAGAGGTACAAGTAATCCACAAACACTTACTATCCCCCATAAACTGTCTGAATCAAAGATTTTTATTTATTCTTCTGCCAAACAAAAATGAGGTCATTCTGCAATATTTATTTATTTATTTATTTATTTTTGAGACAGAGCCTCAAGCTATCCCCCTGGGTAGAGTGCCATGGCATCACAGCTCACAGCAACTTCCAACTCCTGGGCTCAAGCAAGTCTCCTGCCTCAGCCTCCCAAGTAGCTAGGACCACAGGAGTCCGCCACACGCCTGACTATTTTTTGGTTGCAGCCATTATTGTTGTTTGGCGGGCTGGGCTGGATTTGAACCCACCAACTTAGGTGCATGTGGCTGGCACCTTAGCCACTTGAGCCACAGGCACCAAGCCAATTTTTATTTTTTAACATAAGAAACAGAAGTCAGCTGAAGAAAGAGCTGGAGCTAGGAGCGTCATTGCACCTGTGTCTCCCAACAGACACAGGCAGAGCCTCCAGTGTCCAGGTGCTGTCAGCTGCAGCTATGCAGACCCAGCCTCAGTGGGCCTTCTCCAGGAACACCCTGCAGCACCTGAAACATTGCTACTATACTGTCTCAAAGTTGGAGTCTTTCTCATATTAGGGGTCTCCCATGATAAGTTGTTTTTGTGGATCATAGCTCCTGAGTAGTTTACTTTTAACTTTGTAGTTTTTAACTTGATTACTTTTCCTATTCAAATCTCTCATATTGCTTTCATCCATGCACAGTATATAATCAAATGTGACAAAGACTTCTTTGATAATAATCTCTGAAACATTTTGATCAGCTACAAGTTTCCAAAAAGCAGTTTCTGCAAAAGGTGATCAACAAATATTACCCAAACACATTAACAGCACCGATTTGGGCACCACCTCTGCCATCTTCCCGCTCACAGGTGCAGGGAAACTGCGGCACTCTAGCTCCACCCCGCGCATGTGCACCCACAGTTTTCTCTTTAATACCGTACTGTGGTTCTCTCGCCCCACGAGGATCAATCCTAAATAACAGATCTTCGGGAAACAGCATACCTGCATGTCTGCAAGCCAGGATGTAAGGCAGAAAAGAGACCACATCTTAGTTAGTATGCCTTTCCATTTGCACCTGTTAATATTTCTACTATATGCTAGAACCAGTAACAGGAAGTGCTACGCATCCAGCTCTGGATGCGTAGCACTTCCTGTTACTCTGCTCTTCAGAATCACTCATCAACTTTCTACCACACCACTGTCAAGTGTCATGCTTTACTCTGGGTGATGATGATAGAGTGTTTAACAAGACAGACAGAATCCTACCTTGTATCATTTCTTCTCCTGGAGAGAGACGTACAATTAAGGAAGACAGAAAGGAAAGAAGAAAAGAAAGAAGGAAAGAAGAAAATAAATGAAGTAAAAGAAGGAATGAAGGGAGAGAAGGAAGAGGGGAGAAAGATAGAGATGGATAGAGATGAGAGAAAGAGAAGAACTAAACTTTTCCATAGAGGATAAGTTTCCATGGATACGTATAAGTGACAGGGACACATGGAGCTTGGGAGACTGCTGTAGGCAAGCTAATTTAACAAGGCCTTTCTGAAGATGTGATATTGAACTTCAGTCCTAATTTTTAGGAATAGCCACTTGTTGATCTTGAAGTAGAGGTTTCCAAAAAGAAGGGACATGGTACATGCAATAAGGCTTTTTATACTGAGTAATGTTTTCAAACTCCCTAGAATATTTACAAGACTTTTGCTTTGGTAGGAAATTTCAGACTGATGAGTTCAGCCTCATTAATACCAGTAATCCAGAAAAATGGCATTCCCAGCCTCCTCTGCACGCAGACACAACCAGGTGACCAAGGCTCAACCAACCCCAGACAGGAAACTTTGGTTCAGAAGTACTCACGATGTATACATGTATCAAAACACCACACTGTACCCCAAAGGTATACATGATACTATTTTTCCATTAAAAATTAAGTAAGAGAAAGAAAAATTGAATGTGCTTAAGGTAAGGAAACTTGCTCTGCCTAGGATCTTCATTTGGCAACAAGGTTTACAGCTCAACTGTCCAACTTGAAGGACAGCATTAGCGGCCAGATTGAGTGTCCACTATAAAGTGGCACCAATGTAGCCCAGTAACTGCTAGTGCTGGCATCAGTGAAAATGGCAGTTATCGGGTATGATTCCTCATTACATGAGTTGTCTCCTACAGTTTTTAGTACTATTTTTCAAAATTTAGAAGCAATCCTATTTCTCTAGTTTTTCTAACAATCTGTGAGCCCAATATCATCTTCTGTTTAACTAACCAGAGTTAGATTCCACTGTTTACTATTAAAAACCTTCAATGATAAAAATGAATGTGTTTTAGGAAGAAAATAAATGCCATTGTGACTTCTGGTTTCTCTCTATACAGAGCATCCTACCTCGTAATGTCTGGTCCTATAGTTATTCATAATATTACTTTACTTTTCCATCGTTCCTTTCCCCTAATTTTTTCCAAGGCTTTTATCTTCAGGTGTAACTCAGATGGATTCTAAGAAAACAAATTCTAAAAGATTTCCTATGAAATAACTTTCAAGATTTTTTTTTTCATGTCCTAGTACAGTTCTGCTACTAACCGGTTGTAAAATACCTAAACTTCCTTCTGTACTGGTGTTTTCTTGCTTCTCATCTTTTCTTAAATTTTGCCTTTGTCTGTATTTCCATTTTAAGTGGAGAAAAAAGAGGTTCATAAATGGGAATTTCTCTCCTATACACCCTAAGTGACCCAGGTCTTTCTTTTCCTGGAGTAGGTTTACCTATACGTGCTCCTGAACTTACATGATCTAAAAACTGGCCTCAAACTCCCTTCATTTCCTCAAACATTACCTAACCCCAGAAATGTCTGGTTTACTTGTTTTTTAAAAAGTTAACAAAATGAGTTCTAGTCACTTATTCAACTACTTATTATTGATGCTTACCACAGAGGAAAAAATCTACAACTCTTTTTTAGAAATCCAGATGCAGAATTAACTTTGTTGAAATTTTTCTTGTAATATAATTCCAAATGCAGTCATGTTGCTTATCTAGCAAAACCATAGACTCAAGTATTTAAAATAGTTCGATGGACACCAATTTTTGGAACTGTGTCAGGGACAGAATTCAGTGGACAAAGATTGGCTTTTCTAGAATGCTTAAACCGGTTATTTTCACACTTTTTTTAGCAATGGTGCATAGTAAAATACACTTCCTTTCTCATCTCAGTATCGGCAAAGCTTTAAATACATATTCACATATATAAAAGATGCTGAATAATTTGTAAAAGGTTTCATGAATAAATTCGTATCCTCACAATGTATAATTAACTTGATATTTTCTATTGATTTCATTTAGTGAAAAATAACTATTACCTATTTAATTCATTGAAAACTCACTAGTATGGTCATGCCCTGCAATCTGAAAAACACTACTATAACCTCTGTTCTGATCTTGTATGTATTAGGTCACTTTCAGACTGGTTAAGGAATCAAATCTTCTCATGATTTCTACAAGAAGGAAAATGCTTTTCAAGTTCTAAACAAAAAATTTGCCAATTTTCAGAACTCAGTTCATTCAGCAATACTTAAAAATGTCCATTTTTCAAATTGACATATATCTGAACGTTGTAAAGAATGGTGCCCAGGGGAGCAGAGGAAATCCTCAGGCCAGGTTTATTGAAAAGGGAGAATGACCCACCTGGGCAGTGCAAAGGTGGCATCTGAGCCCAGGGACAATTAGAGACCCCTTTATCTGGGGCTATGGGGAGTGGGCACATTCCACAATTTGCTTGGAAAGTTAAGGTCTTTTGGGGGTGGGCCAGATCCTTTGTGCCTTTTATCTTAAGAGGAGAGAAAGAGGAAGAGGGGAAATGGCGTTTGTGTTAGGCTCCCCCGACGATGTCCCTAGTTCTACATTATCCCCACTGTGGAGTAACTCAAAACGGATACTTTAAACTATCTAATGTTGCATGAAAGTTAAAAAACTGTATATTTCTCTGTTCACAAAATTTATTTTCCGGGGCATAAAAAGTGGAGAGAAAGTTAAATCCAGTATCAGTGGCTACACTGTAGGCAATAAACATTGAGGAAGACATTTTTATAAATTCACTTAAAGTGTGATCATTTATTTTCAATTAAAATTTGAATCACACTTAATGACAATTCCCCCCCTACTTTCTACCTACTATTAGCAGCAAAGGAGTTAACAAAACATTTATTTTCATCTATACAATATTCTCTCAGTAAGCCTTGTGAAATGCTCATTAGAAGTCTCACGTGTTTAGAGACAACAGTGCATTAATAGGAATGCAATTAAGTGCTTACTGCTTTTGTCATTTAAAGGAAGTTAACCAGATGGCATGAAATCCTCCAAAAGAGATTTTAAACAAACAATGGAGATTTAATTAATATGCACCAGTTAACTCATTAAATATATAGCGACTAGCTCATTAAACTTGAGGTAAATACTTATTTGAGACGAATTGTCTGTTTCTTTTTATATTTATCTTCATTTTACTGGACTGGTCATGTGAGAAATGGTGATTTTTGAAAGCTAAAGCACTCTAAAGTGAGAATGTTTCGTATTCTCATATTTTTTTCGCCAATGCTAAAACAGAACTTGACATTATTTTCACATAAAGTGCAGAATTTAATCACTCCCTAATAATAGCAACAGCAATGACTAAAACGACTTTTTAAAACCTAAACATAAGAATAAATACACATATGTTAGTTTAGAAGCAAATAGTGACCCTTTCTCACCCATTGTTAGAGCCTTCATATAGATTACACAGGAAAACTCTCCAAACTGAATTTTAAACAGTTACATAACTTCTCTCACTTTATACTTCTGTGCTACTACTTAGAGTAAAATGGACTCATGTCCTTTTGACCAAAATATAATCGTCCTTTGTCTGGTGAGATCATCTTTCTTGTCCTTTGCTTAAAAATGAACACAAATGGAAACAGAATAGGAGAATACAGACCTAGCCAGACCTATTATTATTGAGCTAATTAAATGAGGCAGATCTTGCAGCCAGAGCACTTGACGTCCACGAAGTAGACCGTTTACAGAACTCTTATGATTTTACGTGGGTCACATTGTGTGGACTCAAACTGTTGAATTACCAAGATCTAATCCAGATCTAGCAACTTAACCCTTTGCTTAGAACATACATAGGTTAAAGAATTCTTGTGTGAATTTTCTATTTATGCTAACTGACTCTACACCTAAATTCCCATTTTCAGCTTCACAGTCAATTCCATTTACAACATTTTTGGTTACACTCATTAACACACATTCATTCTTAATATCATTAAATTTCTCTGCGTTTAAAAAATGTGAACATAAGACTCTTAAAAACAATCCCAGTTTTAAATGGATATAAAACTTATTTTATTCTGCATATTACATTAATCATTAAAAAACAAAAAGTTCAAACATATGAATAACATATAGCATCAAAGTTTTCTCCAATTAAGAGTTAAAGATGCCTTAGATGTCAGTGGTAGAGTTTTCTAACAGTTTGGGTATGACTCTCTCCCTATGTTACCCACCAACACTCTGCCATTTTCTGGCCCCATGAAACCTTCCAATTCTTAGATCTGACCTTTTCACTGGCATTGCACACCTCTGGTATTTTCTCTTTCCTTCTTAGCTATATTAAAGTTCATGGGTGATTATTATACTCACATTTTAAATATATTTTATACTGGTTTATATCAGTGTAAAATTTTCATACTATCCTCCCCAAAATACACATCATAAACTCTAACACCTCCACCATCTCCTGTCTATACCAACAGATGAATGTGGCTGGTGTATGTCAGGGATCTGTCTATATTTCAATTCTCTTTATCTATACTCTGTCACTTGGTCACCTCATCTATGCTTATAAATTTAGTATCATTTGTATGTCAACAACTCTCAAAATTATATCCCAAATTCATATAGCCAATTTCCCAGTTAAGATCTCCTCTTTGATTTCAAACAGACATCTGAAATTTAACTCATCCAAACATTGAACTCATGATTTCCTCTCCCAAACCTACTGCAGCAACTCCAGTACATAATAATTCTAAACTTCAATTTGCTGAGGCCGAAATCTTTGATGTCATCTTTGACTGCATTTTTTCTATCGCACACCAGCAATAATGCATCAGGAAATCATCTCGTCTCTATATTCAAAATATATTCAGAATCTGACATCCCCTGACTCCCATCTCTCCTACCAGTGTACAAGATAATATGCTCTTTGACGTGTATTAAAACAGTGCCCTTTAATTGAACTCTTTGTTTCTACCCTTTGACTCCTGTAGATCACTCTGACTGCAACAGAAAGTTGAATCACTCACTCCTCTACTTTACATCTTACAAGGCTTCCTATTTTCCTTTAGCTGAAACTTAAAGTACCTAAACAAATCCCTTTAGTTTCCTAAACTCGTCTCTTATTACTCTCTGCTTGCTTATTCTGCTCCTTACTGTCATCACAGTTCCTTGATGATACCAAGCATTATCTCTGATATACTTCTCCCCTTGACATCTGCATGGCTAAAGAATTCACGTAGTTTGGGTCTTGTTAAATATCATTCCATATTTGCTTAAATTGTGTATTTATAACTTGATTTATTTTTCCTTACTCTCATCTCCATGTGACATATTATATAATTTTCTCATTTATATATTGTATTCATTTTTTATATCCCTTTACCAAAATACAAGCTAGATTCTTAGCACCTAAACTGTGCACAAAATATCTTACACATTCAGTATATGTCTGCTTAATGAATAAATAGATACACGAACATTTTTAAAAAATCAGATACTACAGAAACATTCATAGTAAAAGTTCTTAATGAGTAAAACAACATTATTCACCTCCTTCTCTATCCATTTTATCCCTGATTTTGTTTTCTAGAGACAATTATTTGTTATTCTATCAGTTAAAACCACATCACTAAAAAAATTACCAATAGTTTCTGTATGTATCTATCAAAGGTGTTTTATATAACTGTCCATTATGGAAGAAAATAATTTAATTCTACTTATACTATATTCAGCTCCCCTCTTCTTTCTCCTTCTGTTCGCCAAAATGTTAAAAAAGTACATTTTAGGACATTTTATATTATACACGTAAATATCAACTTTTGTCCAATCAATTTCCTATATTATACCATTTCCACTATGTAAGATGGGGTTATTCAATTTTCTCCATTTCTCCCTTTCCACCACACAGTGTTCCTGAGCTATACATTTCATTGTGCATTGATGAGGGTATAATATTTGCACCCTCATCTGCAATCCTAAGTATGGCATCTGTCTATTGCCTATAAGGTAGTTTCAAAAGTTAAGACCTAATATTCCAATTTCTGTTTACAATTGAATAACCTTCTAGATACTTTGAAAGATATCTTTTTAGAAGTAAATATATTCTTTCATTTAATGTCATATTTTACATCTCACTCAGTTGAAAGAAAAAAAGATCAATTCTTCGACGTCAAAAAATACATTAAGATTAGAAATTAAATAAAAAGTTAACATTGATGGGCAGTGCCTGTGGCTCAAAAGGGTAGGGCGCTGGCCCCATATGCTGGAGGTGGTAGGTTCAAACCCAGCCCCAGCCGGAAGAAAAAAAAAGTTTAACATTGGAAGGCTGGAAGTTATGTAAATAATAACCAGGCTTTCGCCCTGACATGTCATGCCCATCTTTAGGCTTTTTTCATGATAGCTGCCTGGGAGCTTAGGGACAAAATAAACACTGTGGCTAATCAAAAATAAAGTATTTAATAAGAATTCCTCATGTAAAACTGAGTTAAACCAACAGGTTAAACTCTCGGTATAAAAGTGTACAAGAACTAAATTCCCTAAGCAGTAGAGTCATCAGACAGACTTGCCTGATCATGTCATGGAACAGTTCTTAGCCAGTGTCTTAGCTGCACATAGACTGTGCTTAAAAGTGTGCAGCAACAGTATGGGCTAGAAAACCTCAGGTCTAACATTAATGTAAATATACTCAATGACAAGTGACCAAAGTGTTGAAGAGAAAAAAACATGGTCAGGCATTACAGGCTCCTACCTATAATCACAGCACTCTGGAAGCTGAGGTGGTGGTTCACCTGAGTTTAGGAGTTTGAGACCAACCTCAGCAAAAGAAACACCCCATCTCTACTAAAAATAGAAAAACTACCCAGGCATTGTAGTGGGCACCTGTAGTCCCAGTTACTTGGGAAGTTGAGGCAAGAGGATCACTTGAGCGCAAGAGTTTGAGGTTGTGGTGAGCTATGATGTCATGGCACTCTATCCAGGGTGACATAGTGAGAGAAAGAAAGAAAGAAAGAAAGAAAGAAAGAAAGAAAGAAAGAAAGAAAGGGAGGGAGGGAGGGAGGGAGGGAGGGAGGAAGGAGAGAGAGAGAAAGAAACAAAGAGAGAGAGAGAGAATCTTTTCTGGAAGAACATTCATCTCTGCCATCTAAGGAGTGAAGAAAACAGAGAAGGGATCACAGAGGGTAGTCAGAGTGCCTCTACCAAACTTACCTACCCAAACAGCAGCTACCTGAGTCCTCATAGGTAGATATTAAACTATATAAAAGTTTTAAAATATTTTGAATGTACATGCATGGTTCATGATTTTTAAATAAAACAATTGTGTACCATTTACATTAGCCATAATGAATATTGAAATAAGAGTTACTGTTTATTGAATCTGTTCCATCAGCCTCATGTTGTGAGAAGCACTTCCTATGTACTGCTGCTGTAAACAATCCTGTGTAATAAGCCTGGTATTTCACAGAGTTCAGGGAGATGAACTGCTTGCCCATGGCCAACACAGTAGTTTGTTGTAGTAAAGTTTTTATCTTGTGACTTATTAAAAAATATTCATTAGAAGACAAAGTATGTGTTACAATTACGTTTCCTTTGTATGGACCCAATGTCAGAATACCTGCTATATTCAAGAATAATGCTAATGGTCACAAAATCTAATGAACGCTCTTGAGGCTTCTCTTACCTGCTCTAAAACTTTTTGCAGGCCTCATATTTGGTCTATATTATCCTCCAAACTTTTTATGCATTTTTAAAATTTAAAATATTATGAGGGTACAATTGTGCTGGTTACATGGATTGCTTATGTATTTCTTGAGTTGAGTCTGCATTATAAGTGTGCCTATCACCCAGATAGTGTACACTACACCCATTAGGTTTGATTTCACACATCCCCTCCTCCCCACTCCCACTTTCTTGGTTACTGTGAGTTTTACCTCCTTCTGTGCACTTAGTGCTGTTTGGTTAGTTAAAAGTAAGAACATGTGATCTTTGTTTTTCCATTCTTGGGACACCATTAGGAGAATGGTCTACAGTTCCATCCAAATTGCTGGAAAAGGTATTAGTTCATTTTTATGGCCAATAACATTCCATGGTATAAATAAATCACAATTTTATTAATCCACTCACGAATTGAGGGGCACTAGGGTTAATTCCACATCTTTGTAATTGTGAATTGTGATGCAATAAACATTTGAGTGCAAATCTCTTTTTGATAAAATGACTTTTTTTCCTTTGGGTAAATACCCAGTAGTGGATCAAATGGTAGGTCTAATATTAGTTCTTTGAGGACTCTCCATACTATTTTCCATAGAGGGCATACTAGTTTGCAGTCTCATCAACAGTGTATAAGAGTTCCTTTCTCTCCACGTCCATGCCAGCATTTATTGTATTTCCCAATCAAAATAATTATCACTAAGGAACTTAAGAAAATACAAGGAAAAGAAATTTAACCTGAGGGCAAAGTATATTCTAAATTTGGGGAGCATAGGTAGGAGAATGCAACAGATATAGTAGTCCTGGGAGCCCATGATATCCTGGTGTTTTGATTATTTTGTTTTGTTTTGTTTTTGCATCAGTAAGAATATCAATTATTTATCTTCTCTGTCTTTCTTCCATCTTCTGATTGTAGAATCAGTTTCCCTAAAATATACAAATGTTACAAGTGGCAGGTGTGTTAGCAAGTGTTCTTGATAATAAAACTACTTTGGGAAGTAATGTCATGGAGACAGAGTAGGCAATGTTCTTCTGCTCATTACCCCATGTCATGCACTTAATTTTGATACCATTAGCATCTTAGTCATCTTTAAGCATATTAATGTCCTAGCACTAAAGTGCAATTCTCCTTATCCTTTTTCCATTCTCGGGTATCTCCATAAAATTTAAGTCTCCTAAAGACCTAAAAATGTTTTACTAGTTTAATTGAGGTCACTCTGCTATGGCATTAAAATATTCTCAGGCACTAAGTAAATCAGCAAGAATTCTTTAAGTACCATAGCTGGTGTTTTGAGGCATCCATGTAAGTGAAAATCTTAAGAGCCTCTCTGTAGTTGATCACTAATAAAAGGTATGCAGAGAAAGGTACGTTGACATATAACAGATTTCCAAAAGGCAGTGAATCAAGAGTCAGTTAGCTTTTTAATAACTGTGGTAGTTTTAAAACTTATCTTCAGATTCTTTGACACTCTATCAAATTTTAGAGGTTAATTTCCCTTTTCTTGAGTATAAGCCAGATTTAGTGATCTATTTTTAATGAACAAGTTATAGAAGGAGTGATGCTACAAGAGGCTAAGTCATTAAAGCTTATACACTTTTCTGTTGGCTCTCTCTCCCAGCACAGACACCTTTAGATCCCTGAGTGACTGTGTAAGAAATGTGACTATCCCCAAACCACAAAAATGGATACATCCTGTGAAGAGATGCATAGAAATAGAAAGAGATGACCAATGGGCCCCAGCTATAAGACTCATTTGTGTGAGACTTCCTGGATCAAATCCAGGGCTGTAAGCACGTAAGCTTTCAGATAATTCTAGCTTCAACCACCGTTGGACTATAGCCTCAGAAGAGACATAGGGAGAACCATCCAGCTAAGCCCAGTCAACCTCCAGAAGCATGAGAGAGAACAATAAAGTGATTATTGTTGTTTTAAAGCACTAAATTTGGTGATTTGTTCTGCCACAATAGATAACCAATTATTCAACTCAGTGATTGTGGAAGCTCAGAAAAGAGCATAGTGCTTGTGGGGAGAACATACCTGGTGCCATAAAACACAGATAATTTCAATACAGCTGCTTGATTTCATTTGTTTTCTGTACATTGTAAAAAGTAAATATTATTTACTCAGAATGTCTGATCATTTTAACTTCAGAGCATAATTAGGAATCTATTACCTATGTAAAAAACAAATTTTAGTAGACTTATAATTTGATTGTAATATTTCTTCCCTGAAGAAGAAAGCAGTGTAGGATAGGATATATGGGGACATGCTAATACATTTTACATATCATTATACATTTAAAAGGCTTGTGTGATTTGTCTCTCGTGTATATGGAAAGTACATGTAGAGAATATACTTGTGTACCCAAATGTATGGAGCAGAGACACATGGTATAACTACTCAATTAACATAACTGATTTAATGAGAAATAAATGATATTATTTGTGCACTTAAAATTTTTTAGAATATTTCAGAGGTTTGTCAGATTCTATCATATGTACTGTGCTTTTTAATCCTTATAATGACTCCCTGAGGCAGACGTTCTCATTCTTAATTTATACATCAAATAAACTAAGACCCAAAGAACTTCAATATTTTGCTCAAATTGGCATAGCTAGTGAATAATAAAACCAGTGCTCTAAACCACAGTCTCTAATTCTTAGTCCAGTACTTTCCAGGATATCAGCGTGACCTCTCCCAGTACTTACTAAATTCAGCAGATACCCAGAAATAGTTTAATACAAATCCAATAGATAACATGATGTTCTCTGTGTGTTATATTTGTGTGTGTGTGTATATTATGTGTGTGTGACACAGTATATGGTAATACAGTCATGCACCCCATAATGTTTCAGTCAGCAATGATCCAAATATATAATGGTAGTCCCATAAGATTGTCCTAGAGCTGAAGAAATCCTATCACCTAGTGACATGTTAGGAATCAGAATTCTGTAGCATAACACATTACTGACATTTGTGGCAACACTGGAGAAAACAAACCAGTTGGTTGCCATGTAAGTCCAATTATGTGCAGTACATAATACTTGATAATAACAATGACTGTTACTGATTTATGCATTTATTATGCTATACTTTTTACTGTTATTTTAGAGTGTATTCTTCTGCCTGTATATTTAAAAAGTTAACTGTAAACAGCCTCAGGAGGGAATATGTGGAGGTGTTCCAGAAGAAGGTGTTGATATCATCAGACAGGACAGCTCCATGGGACAAGATGAGGAAGCAGTAGACCTCCAAAAGAAATAGTCAAATAATGAAAGATAACTGAATGAAGGAAGGGGCTAAAATGAAAAAGGAACACGTGCCAGGAATGATAGTGAGGGGAAGAGAGAGGAGAAGAAATGAACCAGGAATTACACTTTGGCCTTGCAGACCTGCCCTGTGAACAGCTCGTGACCAGCGGCTTCTCTTTGGGGGGATTGATGGCTGAGACGTGGACCCCTGAGAGCTAAGAGACCTGTCAGAGGTCAGCAAGTGGCAGTTGTTTCTTTGCAACTCAGTAGGTGTGTCACTTGCACGGTTTGCCCTGGCCTCTTGTGACTTCAGTGGCTGTGTCTGGAACGCAAGATCCAAGATGCCCCACTCTTCCTGTAAGGGAACTTTATGGAGGAAAAGATATGGTGTTTTTTTGTTTTTGTTTTTTTTTTTATTTGACCCAACTTAAGTATTCTCCAAAATACTCACAATAAATTTCTTTTAAAAATGATATTATGGACCCTAAACTGAAATATATAAAGAGAAGTTTTTTTGTTTTGGTTTGTTTTTTGCTTTTTTGCAAAAAATAGTTTGTTTTTTTGTGGGGTAAGGAACATCGCTGCTATTTGAACAGAGTGACGGGATGCAGAGGGGGGATATGTGTGCAGGGCTTTTGGAAACATAGGTGCAATGTTCTGTAGGGCTCACACGCTTACGTGGGGAACACCTAGTTCAGTAGCAAGCATATTTGATATTTCCTATGACTCCAGACCCTTATAAAACTAAACCCATCACCTATCAGTTGTAGATTAAGTGGCTGAAAAGGTGGAGCCTCGCCTGGCTTCCCTTACTGCTTTTGCCTGGGAAGAAACACCATCCAGGCAGCCCCGGCTTCTAATGGGCTGCAGGGAGGACAGGCAAGCTGATTGGTTATGGAAACTTTGGTCTGCCACATTTAACAGTAATTATGGAGTCAATGGAGTAATGTCAGCACTAACAAAGGTTGTCTGTCTTAAATAAAGCCTTTTTCTTGCGCATTCATAAAAGTCTTTTGGAAAAGCAGTTTTAAAAATCACTGTGTGCATGCAGAATTGCTCTGTCTTTGAGTGACCTTGACTGTGCTAAATATGATGCTTAGCAGTGTGCCACTTCCTGGGGAGAAGGGTTGAGTGTTAATTACCACTTTGCATCTCCTTTGTGCATTCTATGAAGGTTTCTTACCCTTCCTCTGCACTTTCATTTAGGAGCTCCCCCACACCCACATCCAGGCATTGCAGGTCTGCTTGTTCTTTGGCTGTTTTATGGCTTAGCTTTGCTAAGAAAAGCCACTTCTCTAGCTTGTCTTCTGATTGCTTACTCATCACTCTAAACCAACCAATTTGTCAAAAAAGGTGACAAAGACCACGAGAGCTTGAAAAAAACAAAGTGTGGCTGTTAATTATTCCAGGTGTACTTTTTGCTGGTATCTTCCCTATCCCACTTTCTCCTGGGCAAATGCAAACCTCAGTACATTAAACCCGGACACCCTTTGCAGTACATGCCTCATAGTGATGGTGGAAGAGCCTCCTAGCCTCATCCCACTTCTCTAGTGAGAGGCCACTTTTTGGCTCAGGAAGGCATCCTGATCCAGATTTTGGTTAGATTAACCTGAGCAAATAGCTCAAATCCAATAAACATTAAGATTGGAAGGGACTTTAAAATTCATGCAAAAGCTTGCTCCCTGAGCACCCCAAACATCTGTTCCAGAAATACCATAAAGATGCCACAGTTCTCATTGCTTGTCACAGAGTCCTAAGCAGTCTAGACAGACATTGGACTGCTCTGGGTCCTTGCTCTGAGTTAGCCCTGCTTTCCCCTGTCACATGACTCTTTTCCCTCCTATCAGCAAGTATTCCTGCAGGATTGTGCTCTCTCCCCTACTTAGTCGTCCCTCGTGGAGAGATGCTAACTGGCTTTCCTTTCCTACCTCTTTCTCCTTCATCCTCTCAAAAGCTTTACTTAATGATTCAACTCAACTGCTTAAAATCCTCCTGCAGCCTTGAGTAACCTCCATGGCAAAGTTCAAACCCTGAGGCCTCTGAGTCCTTTCACAGCAGGCCCTGGCCTCCCTCCCCTCTGGACAGCCTTGATTCTGGCCAGCTTTCTGAGCAGGCCTGCATTTCCAGACCTCTCTATTTGCCCATGTCCTCTTACCTCTCCCAGCCTTCTCTGCCAGATTCATTCTTGTCCTCCAAATTTGGAAACAGAAGCTCTCCCCTCAGTTAGAGTCCCACCTTCCTCTGTCCCCTTGTTCCTTCCAGCAGAGTTCTTAAACCACACACAGTGTGCTGGTAATAGAGTCTCTTAGATTTGACTCCCATGGAAATCTTGCATAGTATTATGAAACTGATTGGAGTTAGCCAGCACCAAGGCCTACAGATAATTTCTGTACTGTATATCTTCATTACAGTACATTACCCGCTGCCTTCTTCTCTATTCTCAGAATAAAAACCACCTTTCTAATATAATCCTTCACCTGGACTTTGGGTTCTTCATGACTGTGTTCCTCATGTGATTTATACTTCTCTCATTTCTCCTCTCTCTCCCTAACCCACCCCACTTGCATGGCTCACTCTTTCTCTCACTCCTCTCTCTTCCATTCTCTCTGTATTTCCACTTTTCTCTTTCTCCGTGTCCCTGTCTGACCCTGGTGCTCCATCCTGTTCCTGTAGTCTTAGATCATGGGTACCACCTCACACCCCCACCCTATAGTGCTGCACAATCTGGCTCCTGGACTTGCCACTTACTCAAATATTTCAGTGAATTTTTCCCCACACTTATTATGTCATAGCAAATAGAACATTTTTTAAAAAATAATATAAGGGTACATTGTTTGAGTTTGTAAGGTAAAGTTTGGATTATAGTTGAGTCATTTTTGAAAAGTAAACATTTTTCAGAATAAGAATTAAAAGCAAAGTTCTGATTTGGTAGTTTTATTTTAAGTATCTTTTCTTTTTCTCTCTCTCAGAATATCTTGGTTGCTAAAACATTGACCTATCTACTTTTTTCATCCTACAATATACTTAATTAGCTTTAAAATTACAATTAACAATAACCCAACTAATGAAATTTCAGATTTCCTGTAGTTGGTTTGTCCTTAGACTAGACATCAAAAGGATGTATACAGAGTAATGTGTTTGAAAGTTACTTAAAGTGATTATTTACTCTGGTTATGGCAGTAATCTGAGAATAGTTATGTTCATGTTGTAAGATTATAGGGATTGTTTTCCCCCTTTCAGTTCAATGTTATTTGTTAACTATGTTAAACATTTACCTGTTCAAAATTGAGAACTATATGGATAAAGATAATTAGAAAACCCCAGTCTTATTATTTCCACAAAATCTATCTCCACTTTTTATAAGTATCTATTTTAATAAATTTTTAGTTTATTCTTGTTTTCTAATTTCAAGTTAATATGAGGGAACAAACAACTAGGTTACAATATTTGCATTTCTTAGGAACAGTCCCACATGTAGTTGTGTCCAACACGTGAAAGGTGTGCCACACACCTTTACATTGTGCCCATGAAGTGGGAGCATAATAACCTCTTCCCCTCCTCCCCTCTCTCCTTCACCTGTTCACCCTCCCCCCAATTGGAATTGAATTGAGTTTTTCTCTGGTTTAGACATGTATTAGATTATCTGCTGGCTTCATATTAGTGTCGAGTACGTTGGATATTTGCTTTTTCATTCTTGCTTCTCCACACTTTATTAATAATATTGTGTTTCAACTCCCAACCAGGCTAATATAAAAGATGTAAAGTCATCATCTTTTTTTATGGCTGGATGATATTCCATGATATACATACACCACAGTTTGTAAATCCATTCCTGAGTTCATGGGCATTTAGGTTATTTCCACATCTTGTTGATTATAAATTGAGCTGTGATAAACAATCTAATGTACATGTCTTTATGATAAAATGAACATTTTTCTTCTGTATAGATGCCTAATAGTGGGATTGCAAGATCAAATGGGAGGTCTATTCGAGTTCTCTGAGGATTCTTCGTACTTCTTACCATAGAAGCTGTATTAGTTTGCAATCCCACCAACAATGTAAAAGTGTCCTTCTCTCTGCATACCCCTGTCAGCATTTGCAGTGTTGGGACTCTGTGAGGTGGGCTATTCTCACTGGGGTTAAGTGATATCTGAGGGTAGTTTTGATTTGAATTTCTTTGATGACTAAGGACAAGGAGCATTTTTGTATGTGTTTGTTTGCCATTTATCTGTCTTCCTCAGAGAAGGTTCTGTTCACTTCTCTTGCTCAATGATAGATGAAATTGTTTGGCCTTTTTTTGTTAATTAATTTGAGTTCTCCATAGATACTAGTTATCAAGCCTTTGTCAGATTCATAACATGCAAATATCTTTTCCCATTCTGAAGGTTGTCTGTTTGCTTTAATTGTTGTGTCCTTAACTGTGCAGAAGCTTTTCATTTTAATTAAGTCCCATGTGTTTATTTCTGTTGTTGCAATTGCCATGGAAATCTACTTCATAAAACCTTTCCCCAGGACAACATCTTCAAGAATTTTTACCACACTTTCTTCTAGGATTTTTATTGTTTCATGCCTTAGGATTAAATCTTTTATCCATTTTCAGTCAATTTTTATAAGTGGTGAATGGCATGGTCCAGTTTCAGTCTTTTACATGTAGTTATCCAGTTCTCCCAGCACCATTTGTTGAATAGGGAATCTTTTCCCCAGTATATGCTTTTGTTGGATTTATCAAAGATCATATGACTATAAGAGACTGGTTTCATCTCTTGATTTTTATCTTGTTCCACATGTCTACATCTCTATTTTGGTGCCAATACCATGCTGTTTTGATCACTATGAACTTGTAACATGAAGTTCGGTACAGTGATGCCTCCAATTTTCTTTTTATAACTAAAAATTGCCTTGGCTATATGGTTTTTTTCCCACTTCCATATGAAATGAAGAACGTTTTTTTCCCAATTCTTCAGTATGTCTAATTTCCATGCCTTTGTGGGGCGATAAAAATTTTTGTTGGAGTTTAATTCCACTGTTATTGCCTTGTGGTCTGAAAAGATGCAAGGTATAATATCAATTCCTTTAATTTTGTTGAGGCTTGACTTGTGTCTTTGGATATGATCTATTTTGGAGTATGTTCCATGGACTGATGAGAAGAACATATATTCCTCTGCTTTGTGATGATGTGTTCTGTATTTGTCTATTAACACCAATTGTTCTAGGGTCACAGTTAAGTCCCTCGTATAATATCTGTTTAGAGGATGTGTCCAGTTCTGTCAGAGGAGTTTTAAAGTCCCCAGATATTATAGTGTTATGGATATCTTATTGCTCAGGCCAATTGGGGCCTGTTTTGTAAACATGGGAACATTTAAGTTGGGAGCAAAATATTTAGAATTTAAATGCTTCTTGTTGTATTGTTCCCTTGATCAGTATAAAGTGACCGTCTTTGATTTTCTTGACTTTAATTGCTTTTAGTCCACTTGTATCTGAAAATAAGATTGTGACCCCCTCTTTCTTCTGATCTCCATTTTTCTGAAATATTGTTTTCCAGCTCTATACAATGAGTTTTATTTTCTCTTTCAAGTTTAAGTGTGTTTCTAAGAGACAGAATATAGATTGCTTTTGTTTATTTATCCAGTGGGCCAGCTTGTGCCTCTTCAGTGGGGAATCTAAGCCATTAACATTTACTAAAAGAATTGATAAGTGTGGCATAGATATATTTATTTTATTTTGTGAAAGTCTGTTGCTTAGTTTTATCCTTTGTGCCATGGTGAAAGCTAGGTTTTATCCTTTACTTTGTAGAAGTTTACTTTGTTGGTGATTTATTGTGATAGTCCTTATGGAGAATAGGTCTAAGTATTTCCTGTAGATTTGGTCTTGTTGTGTTAAAGTTCCCTGAGTGCTTGCATATTAGTAAAATATTTGATTTATCTATTAACTTGGAACCTTAGTTTAGCAGGATAGAGAATTATGGGCTAAAAATGGTTTTAAGTAGGTTAAAGGCAGATGACCATTTTTTTCTGGCTTAGAAATTTTCAACTCAACAGTCTGCTATCACCTTGATAGATCTGCCTCTGTAGGTCAATTGGTACTTACTCCTGGCCTCTTGCAGAATTTTCTCTTTTGTCATTACAGTATGTCTTGGTGATGCTCTATTTGTGTTGAGATGACAGGGAATTCAATATCTCTTAAAAGGATTATTTCAGAATCTTTAGTGATACTTGGGAAGTTTTTTTTTTTTTTTTTTTTTTTTTTTTTGGAGACAGAGCCTCAAGCTGTCCC
Organism: Otolemur garnettii; assembly: GCF_000181295.1. Lineage (NCBI taxonomy): Eukaryota > Metazoa > Chordata > Mammalia > Primates > Galagidae > Otolemur > Otolemur garnettii. The sequence continues at coordinate 5,997,055 of NW_003852490.1, forward strand.
CGGGAAGTTTTTATTTATGATATCCTCTAGTAGGGCTTCCATTTCTCTGGGATATTCTTCTCCTTTAGGTATGCCTATAATTTGCATGTTTGAATGCTTCAGGAATTCCTATAATTCTCTGAGTGAATTTCTGCTTTCCCTCTAGTCTTTTCTACCTCTTTAACTGCCTGGGTTAGTTCAAGAGTTTTATCCTCTTGATCTGAGATTCTTTCTTCTCTATGGTCTAATCTGTTATGATACTTTCTACTGTATCTATAAATTCCCTAATCGACTTCATCAATTCCTTAAGCTCTGTTGTATCCTTGGTATATTTTTCATATCTTTCATCCAGTTTTTGGTTCTATTTTTGGATTTCCTTTAGATTATATCCCACTTTCTCATCAATTTCCTTAATTTTTCTGCCATCCATATTTTAAATTCCCCTTCTTTCATTTCCATTAATTTCATATAGGTAGAATCCTTTGCAGTAGCTACCTCATCCCTTGCAGAGGTTGGTCTGTTCTGGTTTCTCATGTTGCCAGAATTTTTCTCTTGGTTCATTTCATTCCCCTACTTTTTCTTCTCTCTACTTTGGGTGTAGGTGATCAAGTGACTTTTTGATATGAGGCCAAAAGGAAAAGAAGGGCAAAGAGTGAGAAGGGACAAAGAAAAGGAAGGAGGGGAGAGAAAGGAAAGAATGAAAGAAAATGGGAGAAGAATGACAGAAAGACAGAAATAGAGTGATAGAAGAAATGGCAGTGTTCAGCTTGATGGTTTAACCACACCCACCACTCTCAGCCTTTGGGGAGCCAGGCTCTAAATCAGGAGCTGCTTTTCAGACTGGGCAACAGTAAGACCCCACCTTTGCCAAATATAGAAAGAAATCAGCAGTATGTCACAGTGGGGACCTGCCAATACCATCTTTCCAAAGGCCAAAGCTATGAGGACAACCTAGACTGTGAGCTCATGGCCACCTTGAGCCAGGTCAATGCTGTGACCCCACCAGCCAGATAAATCCCTTGACCCTCATCTCTCAGAGAAAATAAAAAAATAAATAAAAATATATAAAGAAAATCAAAAATACCTTTATACATGATAAATAGAATAAAAGGGATATCTTAGTTGTTATATGAGAAATTTATGTGTGAAAGATGAGAACAGTGGAAAAATGTTTACCAAAACAGAGAACAAAGTAGAGAAACAAAGAAAGAATAAAAGAGGTTGAAAAACTACCAAAAATGGAGGCACCTTTGCTACTGAAGAACTTAAAAATGAAAAAAATAAATATACAACCAAACCAAAGCAAACAAAACAACGATAATAACAACAACAAAACTAAATAAATCTAAGAAAAAAAAAATGAGAACAGGAGCAAAACAAAAACATATGTGTATATGTATATGTGTATATGTATATATATGTATGTATATCATGGACACAAGATAGTGCTGTGGTATTAGGAGATGGAACACACACATGCTGGTTTTGCTTTATAATACTATAATATAGTGGTCAGAAGGCATTCTCTAGTTGTAAAGGAGAACTGGTCCTGTCTTCCTGACTTATTTGCTCTTAATCAGGGCTTGGTTGCTTCATCAGCATCAGGTTTCCGTGGGATTGGGGTCCTGAAGCTCTCACCAGGTTTCTTATGAGGCACATAAACAGTGCCCTCTCACAACAATGTGACCTTCATAGCAGTGCAGGAGCTGTTCTGCTCACTCCAAGGATGTTTGCCTGAGCTCAACAGGCACTCCAGAACCAGCCACAGACTAGGACCCTGTGGAATATTCCTATTGTGTGGCCTTCCAACATAGCAGTGCCCTGCTAGTAGCCAAGCAACAGGAGATCCATCCCACTTGGTATTTAGTCCTGGCCAACAGATGCTGCTCAAGCTCACTCACTCCAAGGCATCTCCAGCAAGCAGCTCATTCAAAAATCAAAAACAGCAGGACAGCACTTTTCCGTCCCTAGTCCTTCGTCCCTAGTCCTTCTGCCTTTACCCAGCCACTTGCCCTCTGTTCAAGTCTTCCTTAGCTCCAGACCTCCTCAATGGCTCCTTGAGTCTCCTACTGCTTCACTGTGCTCCCAGATTGAAGTTTCTGAGTAGATTTCCCCCAGCCAGAAGTGGCTGGAATCCTGTCTCCTCTATCTCACCAGGAGCAGCTGGTACACAGATGTCTCTAGTCCACCATCTTGCTCCCCACTTTTTTGGTTTATGCTTCTGGCATTTCTTTTGCAAAAATAAGAGAATATCTAGTACATTCATTTGGAATCCTCATCCTTTCTTATGCAAAAATAGCATACTCTTCTATGCTTTCACTTAACAATGTATCTTAGAAAAAGTGCTGTTATATTTGCTCACAGAGATGTGCCTCATCCTTTTTACGCAAAAAGTAGAAAGCTTTCCTATGATTTCTCTTTAAAATGGATCTTGGAAAAAGTCCTTTTTTATCTACCCATAGGGATATCTCTTATCTCTTTTTATTATTCATAGAACTCCACTATGTGATTTCCTGGTGGTGGATATTTGTTTTGTTTTCAATATTACCCTATTACAAATAACATTGCCATGAATAACTATTTTACATGTTTTGTATATGTAGAAGTGCATCTTTTGGATGGATTCATAGCAGTGGGTCAAATTAAATACATATATGAATTTGTTAGATGTTGCCAATGTGTATGGAAACTTTTAAAAATATCTTTCCTTGGGGTTTAAAGCAATTTCCATTCCCACCAGCTAGGTACAAAATTGCCTATTTCTTTACAGCCCTGCCAATAAAATATGTTGTTGAAAAATGTTATCTGAATGTAGTTTTAATTTCTTATTGTAAGATTAAGAATTTTCCCCATATTTTAGATGCAATTTGCCTTTCCTTAAAATTTCTTGCTCACCTCACTACCTGTCTTTTGTACATTTTTACTATTGAGGTTTTGTCTTTTTCCTTCTAAATTTTTAAGACCTCTTAATGTATTAGGGTAATTGGTCTTCTGTGAAATAAATTGCAGCTATTTTCTCACAATTCATGGTTTGTCTTTGACTTTATCATTTTTTATGATAAAGTTCTTTTTAATTATTAAATACAGTAGTCAAATTTATCAGTCTTATCTGTAATTCCTTGTAGATTTTGAGTCATAGTTGAAAAAGTGTTTTCCTCTCCTAGATTATTAAAAAATCACACTGACACTTCTAGTATTTGTGTACTTTAATTATATTTTATCTAAATCTCTTATATGTTTAGAATCATTCTAGTGTATGGTATGAAGTCTAGAACTAAGATAATCTTTACCAAATATTTTCTAATTGACACTGCCCATGAACTAAAAACTCCTTCTTCTATCAAATTATTTGAGAAGTTATCTTTTTCATATTCAACATTTCCAAGTGTCCTTGGTCTATTTTTTTGGCTTGGGATTCTATTCCTCTAGTTTGTTTATCTGCGCATGCTCACTCCCACTGGTTTAAACAAAAAAGATGCCCAGGATGTCTCAATAGCAGCGGACTGCTCTTCTTTGTCAGGGTGCTTTGCCCTATTGTTCTGGATTGCTTGTTTTTTAATATAAAATTAAAAATCAATTTATCAAATTCCACAATAACATATACTCTAAATTTCTGTAATGAGTAGAAGGGATGATATCTTTATGATGTTGAACAGTCTTAGGTAATGTCACTTCATTTGATCATTTTTTGTTTAAAGTTTTCAGATTGTTGAAAAGGTAAACAAATAATGGCAACATTTTTCAACTAATTAAAAATAAATTCTGGCAGTTGAGACCTTATACATATTTGTGCAAGAGGAGGCATAGATATCTAAAGAAACTTATTTCATTATGGAAAAACTTATTAATTGTCCACTTCATGATCACAGAATGATTTCAATGCCTTCATTTTTACTGAATAAGTGTGAACAGATGGGACAATTTCTACCATAATAGCGAGTACATCTACTGAAGGACCAGATGGATTATAGCCATACATCTTTTAATGACCGGAATATATTCTGAGAAATGCATAGCTAGGTGATTTTGCTATTGTGGGAACATCATAGTGTGTACTTACACCAACTTAGATGGCATAGCCTACTACCTATGCTATATGGTATGGGTTATTGCTCACGGGCATTAAACCTGTCTAGCAAGTTCCTGTGCTGAATACTGTAGCTAATACAATGGTAAACATTTGTGTATCTAAACACATATAAAGTTAGTAAAGGTACAATAAAGGTATGATTTTATTTTTTTTGGCTGGGAGTTTAAACTTTATTTTTTTATTTCTAATTAATAAGAGGGTATAATTTTTTAGGTTACATTGTTTTCATTTCTAAGGTAAAGTTCAAGTTGTAGTTAAGGAGGGAGAGCAATTGGTGGGATCACAGCTAATGTGCACAGTGTGAGGGTGTTCAGCCTGCCCCCCAGGTGAAGGGCTCAAAAGCACAATATTATGACCTTGTGACCACCATCTTATTATATGCTGTCCATTGCAGATGGAAATGTTATGTAGCAAATGACTCTACTATATATACTGGAGACAAAAACAATTGAGACTGTGAAATGGACTTGCAAATAAATCAAAGTGGAGGTGGAGGAAAATACACTATACAAAGTCCAAACTTCTGTATTTTTTTTTATTCCCCCATTCTGGCTAATATGCAGGGTTGCAAGAAAAAAAGAAATGGAAATAAAAAACCCAAATCTTTTCTTCTTTATCAGTTAACATTTCATCTGAGCATTTCACAAATGTAATTTGCCTTCAGAGATTTAGAAAACTATCTTTAAGAAGGCAGCTAGAAAATGAAGACTCACGCTACACAATTGGATATAATAAAAAGTAAAGTAATACTCTGATCCTCTCCTGGTTTTCTGAAAACACCTGGCATGTGCCAGATATGGACTAGGTTTTACTCAATTTCTTCATTTTTATCTACTACCCAGAACTATTCTCTTTTTTCTTCCCTTGCCTCCATCCTCTCAGGAATGAAAGCCCTTGAGATTTCATCAGAAAGACGATTCTTTCACCTTTTCAAAATACAGACAGAAACAAATTACACCCCTATCTCAAAGAAATATTTTTTTTTTTGAAAACTTTAACTGGAGTCCACTGTTAATAAATTTCTACATACTTCAGATATGTATCAGCATTGAAGTATGAAATTATTTTCATGTCTTTTCACTTGAGTACAAATTTTACCAACTGATAATTCAAAATAAGTGCTCAATAACCGTATCACCAGTATGGCCATCTCACACTAGAATGCGAATTTTTCTTAAACAGTCTACCAGGGTGCAATTTGACATTCACAAGTGCTGTCTGGAATGTAAGGATATTGAACATATTAAAACATCTCTAGTTTGTAGCCTCTGCATTATCTGAAAAACATTGTTCTGCAGTATAGACGAAATCTTTAGCAGTGGCCTATCTCCCTAGGTGAATGGGCGATCAAATCCTGGAATCATCATAGTGTCTTTAATGCTTTCCTATATTCATTGTAAAAGTTACAGATTTAACCAAAATTTTACTTGGCATAGTTTTACAGTAATTTGCCATAATATTATAA
>NW_003852490.1:6003668-6011865 GCF_000181295.1 Otolemur garnettii
AATATTTTTATAAATATTTTGTAAAAATTTATTGTGAATGTTTTGCAAATAAAGGTAATTTTAGCTACAATTTCAATTTTCCTTTAGTGTGATGATTCTTGGGACACAGTGTGCGATTTATTATTAGCTGTAGTCACTGAACAGCAGAGATTATTCTTCTTGCCTAACTGTGGCTTTGTAGCCCTTGTCCAACCTCTCCCCATTTCCCATTCCCTCTTCCTCTCCTCCAGCTCTGGTAACCACTATTAACTCTCTACTTCTATATTTCTATGAGATCAGTTTTTTAAGATTCCATGTGTGAATGAAACAGATTATAACTGCATCTCCTTCATAAGTCTTAAAGTTTGAGATCAGTGGAGGAATCTATTAATTAGTAGTAGTTAGTAATAACCACAGTGGTAATAGCAGCAGTACTAATAATAGCAAATATCTACATAGCGCTTTATAACTCACAAATTGCCTTTCAATATATCATTTCATTTGAGAATTATAAACTGTATTCCCAGACATTATGTAATCTCTAGTGTTCTGTCAGTGTTTTTAATACTATGAGGACATTTGTGTATCTTCCTCTGAGCAAGAAAAACAGCAAGTCTGGTCTTACAGCTCACAAAGTAAAAAGCAGGACTCAAAATTTTTGATATGAACTGCACAACACATCCACAAAAGGATTACAGTTGAATGACAATTAGCAACATGTGTATGTCTGGTATATATACCCTGTTTGTAAGCAAACAGGTAACATAAGTGATACAATACAATTGTTAGACTATTGCCAGAATTGAGTAGGAATTTCAGAGTGCACACTTTCACCTGTTAAAATGTAAAAGTAATGATGTTCAGTTCTGGCATCCCTAAGTTATTCCTGTAAAGAATCATTATAATAGGATAGGCAATATCCTATCAACCTCTTCAAGAAAGGGAAATATTTATATCCATCCGTCCGGCAATTCATCCATCATCTCAGAAAAAAAACAGGAAGAGACTGATATAGTGTATACTTCCCCAGGGAAGGTCAATTTAGCCTTACCCTAAGTTATTTTTTTAACAACTTCCAACTATTCTTTTATGTTATTAAGTGTCTTAATATATGAAAAAGTGCCCCTTTTTATGATATCATCATCTTGTTTTATTATGTCTAGAAAAATAAAACGGTTTTGAGCAGTAACTGATGTGATTAAGTTTACTCAACTTTAATAAACAAACAAACAAACAAAGACAGTTAAAGAGAATAAGGAATTGGCTTTTGTAAAACTGTGTCTAGTTTGACTCTCCAGGGTCTTAATTCAGACCTGAGTTTTGTTACTACAGCAACGAAAAAGTAAAAAAGAGCTGCATCCATTGAACAATATTCTAAAAGGGAACTAAGAAAAGTCTTTTAAAAATGAAGAAAGGAAAACAATACAATTTTATAAAAGACACTCTCAGCCATTTATTTAAAATACCCTGTAATGGGAGAGGAGAGTTATGTCATGGTATATTACTTTTAAAGGGATTTTATTTTCCCTTCTGTATTTTATTACCTAACAGAACTTGTTTAGTTTTTTTAGTTGCTTAATTGTTTATATAATTTCACTTACCACATACCTTAGATAAATTGCTATTTTCCTTCATTTCTTAATCAGTCCTAGAAACAGGAACAATAATAGAATCTAATGAAATGGTTCCTCCTTGAAATATAGCCAATCTCATCTATGTAAGACAACTGCCCTTGAAAAGCAGCTCCTCACTCTAAAAGATTTTTAATTAGTTAAAAAAAAAAGATGTTTCAATTAATCTCAATAACCAGGAAGAAGTTAATAGGAAATACCAACAACATTCTCAGAGCTACTTAGAAACACAAACCAACCAAACATCCAAGATAACTGATTACTTTGTTAAATTTTATGCTTTAAAACAGATCAAGACATATTGACCTCGGTGAGAAATTTCAGGCAAGATGACTCCACAGAGCATACATCCTGCCAACATCTTTAGGCTAAACACACTAACTGTTCTTGCTTTTAAGATGTTCATATTTCTTGCTGTAATTGCCCTTATTACATTTTAAGACTCTAATATTTAAGGTAATAGTCCCCAATCTCACTCATGTTTTGCCAGTATCTGACATTTAATTGTGTCTTGGTGAGTAATTGTGTAATCTGAAAAAGTATACTAATCTACGTGAGGCCATCCTTAGAAAAGAAAGAAAGGGAGGCACTGTGGTTTACTGATTCCTTAACTTCAGCTGAAAAGTGATGAGGAAAGTGAGCACTTTGAGAACCCTAAATTCAAAATCCTGAGGAGTAGGAGGTCTACAGTTTAAAAAAAAAAAAATCTTTTCCATATACCAGAAAGTTGACCTGACTAAAGAAACTTATGGAAGTGTAAGTAGATTGAGGATGTGTAAATTCTAATTCTGTAAATCCACTGATTTTGCATGGATTAGACACACACCTGTAAATTTATACAAACATTTTTTATAACTTAGATAAAATATGGCCATATTATTATATTTAAAATTAAATTTCTTTTAATTTTGGTATAGCTAACATAATACGTAAATATTTAAGTCATGCAGTTTGATAAGAAACAATCATCACAATTGAGAGACTGAATCATAAAGGCTTACGTCCTTTTTATTCCCTGCCACTTGTCCCTCCCTTACCCTGCACCTATACCTTCCTGTAGATTAATTTATGTTGTCTAGATGTTACACAAATCAGGGAATGTGCCATGTACAGGCCTACCTGCTTCATTGCATTTTACAGATAATGCATTTTTTTTTAACAAGTTGATGTTTTGTAGCACCTCTGTATTGAGTAAGCCAGTGACAGCTTTCCAACAGCACGTGGTCATTCCACGTCTCTGTGTCCCATTTTGTTGTAGAAGGACAGCCACGTGGATGTAAAAGACATCTTCTTTGTCTATCTGAGCTCTTTTTATTTATTTTGACTTTCCCAAATAGGGCAGTATTATTTCCTAGTTCTTTGTCCCTTTAACAAGGCAAACAAACTTATTTACGTTAACAGAATTTGAAGATAAACCTTCTACATTCTTTGCTTCATTGCTTCTTACATTATTTTCTAAACCTGTATTTTGAGATAATAAAACAGTAGACTTTGTCCACGTAGGCAGCATAAGTCATCCAGCATAGTGGGCTGGTGGTCTTATGAGTCTTAGAAGTGAATCATACAAATATATGTCAGCATGCTTTTTTCCCATGAATGAATTTTGTGTAAGCAAAAAATGGTTAATTTTTATTTTTCTGTTTCATGTGATTGTCTGACATTTATGCTATCTGTGATTATATTTAATAAGCAATATGCTATGTGTACTTTTTGTGTGAGGGCATTTTGACAAATACAGTCGTCATCTACTCTCTTAACAAATGTTTCCTTGGGTAATGGAAGAGTTTCATGCTTAAGGGGATAATAATTTTATACTTAGTTGAAAATAATGTTTGTTTGTAACTATACAATCTTTTAGATTCAAACACATTTTACCAAGAAGGAAGCATTTTAATCAAACTAAAAGATAGCAATTGTCATTTTTTTTCTTTTTTTTGAGACAGAATCTCACTATGTCACCCTTGGTAGAGTGCTGTGGCTGTGGCATCATAGTTCACAGCAACCTCCAACTCTTGGGCTTAAACAATTCTCTTGCCTCAGCCTCCCAAGTAGCTGGGACTACAGGTGCCTGCCACAACGCTCGGCTATTTTTTTATTGCAGTTGTCATTGTTGTCCAGCTGGCCTGCACTGGGTTCAAATCTGCTGGTGCGGAGCCAATTGTCATTTTTATAGTAGTTTCAAATTAATGAATTGCGGATACACAACAATTATTCTTTTTATAACAAAAGACAGAAAATCCTAAAAGATAAAATGTTTGCTATTGCTTTGCATAAATTATGTCCCAGGCTGTTTTAAAGGGTTCTTTTTAATTGCATTGCTTCATCCCCACAGTGTAGGTAAATGTTTGTTTTGTGTTAATTAAGAAGTCATTTAAACATCTGCCTTTATTTTATGGACCGCCTTTAAAGTGTAAAATGTGTTTTTCTCATGAGAGCACTTTATGTTCCCAAGTGGCAATTTTAAAATGAAGTGTCCCTTTTTCAGATATAAAGTCTAATGTGCAAAGGTTTTGCCATCTGTTCTCTGTAGTTGCACTTGTGAGCTTGTTGTTTGATTAGAAGCAACAAATGCATACAAAATATATCCTCACTCAAAATAACAAAAACTACCAAGGCTGTCAGGTTTTAGGATTTATTTTAAATGTGTTCTTTTAAATTTCATTCAGGATTAGTTAGATCTCTTAAAACAGAATTCACCATTAAATTTATTTTTACATCATTTAGCATAAAATAAAAATGTATGGTTTCAAAGCACTAACATTCTCTGTTTCAGTACAGGGTGAAGAAATAAATCAATTCTGCTGACCATGTCTCTCACATACAGAGTTCCAAAACCAAAAATAATTTCTATAATATTCATGATGTCTCAAAAAGTGACTTACCTTTTTAATTCTAAGAACACAGGGAAGTGTTATTTGTGTGAAAATAATAGAGGGGTTACCCATGATTTTAAAAATTCATAAGTAATTTACAAGTTTAGATCTTTGGACAAAAGGTAATTTACCAAAACAACAACAAAAAACTAGAAAAATAGAGATGACATTTTGTGCATGTTATCTACTAATTAATTGTAAAAATATCTAATTCAAACACTTTGATCCTATCAAAACCAAAATATTTATTCCTATGGAGAACATTTTAGAATCTGTATTATTTATAAAATCTCTTGATAGGTTTTAATTACTCTGAAGAGACAGGGTTATTCCAGAATTCTCTGTATCTTTGTTTGAAGATTCATTTCTTTTTCAGGCATGGATACTACAAATACGTATAGTAAATGATAGAAATGATTTCTGTACTCAAAGGCATTAAAATAAATCATTTTTCTTTATTTCTTGAGAGTTTTCCTTAGGGGCAAAGTCAATCAGATATACCTGCCTAAAATCTCATCTAATCGGAGATTGTCTTTGAGGCAGCAGTCATACTGAGGAATCTTTCGATGTTTGAGATGATATTGTGGATTAATCTTGAACTTCTTATCTGGCTGTTCCCAGGACGCGTCATTCTGTAAAAACTTGCTTGATTACAGCCATTCAGCTGGGGCTACTAGACGTTTAAAGAACACAAAGTAGCTCTTACTGTAAAGCACAGCAATATTTCCAGAGCCTAGTTTGTGCACAGCCCTATAGCAAAATTTTAAGTAACTTCGGGGTAATATGACATAATTTTTCAAATTTGTACTTAACAATACTGATGGAGACAACAATAACATTAAGCTGTGACATAATGAGTCACTGTGAAAGTTTTGAAACTGACTATGTTTTGGTCCATTATTTCACTTCCAAGAAACACAGTCTACAGTGTCCTCTCTGATTCACCCATTCAAGTTTCACCTTGCCCAGCTTAGTGTTCCCGGGAGGGCTTCGTTTGTTTCTGTCTGTGCAGAGTTTATGTTTCTTGATTTTTGTGCATCTCAGAACTTTTGTATAACCCATGTATGTGAAATGTGTTATTCTGGGTAGTAAATACCAAGACATATTCTGAGCTTTATAATCAATAATATGTCATGGAGATGTTCAGTAATTTTGAACTGGGCTTTCAAGTATACATAACGCTCAGCTAGCATAGGACGGGAGATAAGGCAAGAAGAATGAGTTACCCCACCCCTACAAGAAAGGAACAATTTAAGGGACAAAATAAAATAAATATATTAAGAAGATCTTAATGAAACTAGACTAGATAAAATAAAGATTTATTTAAATTGCAGGAGATGAGTTAAGATACTGGTTGGTAGACTATCATAAATGATAAATCATGATTATTTTTTCAATTAAAATCCGTCTTTGAACAACTGAAAAACAGTACTAAACTGTATTTTTATAAAGTTCAAGCCAGGGATTATGTCTTTATCAAAGGAACAACAGGCCAGCTTTGGCAGACAGCCTTAATTTGCTAACTCCTGCAATATAACAAGCATACATTCAGTTCACACAAATACAAGCATGTACCTTATAGAGATCTATACTAATGTCTCCAATGTGGATGTTGAAATCAAAATGATCAAAATAGGTTATTGGCCATTATTTAATCTACTAGGAAAATAATATTTCATGGCATTCAGATGATAATAAATGTTTGTGTTGGAAAAAAAATCACCAAGAACATTTTTTTTAATCCTTTAATAATTGCTTGGTTATTTGTAACATAAACCAGATAACTCTTATACTATATGACTTTATAATTCAGTATATATATATATGAAGTATATCTAACTACACATACATATAAATATGACTCCAGAATCTAGATCTCTAATCCAGACTTATCATTAAACCTGTAATCAAACATTTCAGGCTACCTGTAGTGCTCCCATATGCATTAACTACTAAATGATAAGTCAGTGTCCTTTTCCCAAAATAGTGGTACCCTCCTCATTTCTCTGTTTCTGCTCATTCAAACTGTTACCATTTTCTAAAAAAATTATTTACTCCTGTCCTTTTTTGCTCACCTTTGTAATCCTTTGTAAGATAACAAAGATAATATTTCAGTTCCTGAGTACAGGGAGGACTTACCCACATACCAAAGGACACAGCTCACGGTCTCATTGATACTTCTTATAAACACTTACACTGGGTTATAATTTCCATACCATAAAATTGCACATATTCAATTCAAAGATGTTTAGTATATTTATACTATTTTTCAATCATTACCACAATCCAATTTTTGAACATTTCTATCATCCTCAAAAGTTCCCACGTTTCCATTTACCGTCTGTCTGCCCTTTCATTCCCAAACCTAAAAAATAACCATAATAATAATGTCTGCATATCCAATATGCCTATTCTGGACAGTTCATATAAATGTATTCATGCAATATTTAGTCTTTTATGCCTGTTCTTATTCAATTATCATGATGTATTTGAGGTAATGTATGCCTCACCATATTTAAATAACACATTCTTTTTTATTGATGAAAATTTCTGCATTATTTGGTTATACTATATGTTGTTTAAGTTCACTAGCTGATGAATTTAGGATTGATTCTAGTTTAGGGCTTCTATGAATAATCATAATAAGTCTTTGTATTAACATATATTTTCATTTCTTGAGATACATACCTATGAATAGAATTACTGGGTCATATGGTGAGTGTATGCCTAATTTTAAGTCAATTTTCTAAATGTCTGTAAAATAACTATGCCATTTTACACCCCCACTAGCAATGTTTGAGAATTCCAGATTTTCCACATTGTCACTAACACTTAGGATTGCCTGCATTTTTTATTAGCTATTCAAGAGGGTATATAGTGATATCTTATTGTAGTTTTCACTTGCACTGTCCTAATCACTACTAGCTTTAAACATTTTTTATGTATTTAGTAATCGTGTGTAGTTGTCTGTGGTGAAATGTCTATTCAAATCTTTTGCTCATTTTTATTGGGTTGTTTTTCTCATTAATATTTACCCCTTATGCTAGTAATGTGGTATATTGTCTTATCTGAATTTTAGAAACTAAAACTATGTTGAATGCCTGGCATAAATCCTGTTGGTTAATGCTGTATAAGATTTTCCTCCACTTGACCAAACTGTAGACAGAGGTCTTCCTGCCTCTAGGCCCTCAATATTCCTTTCATAGAGAATCTCTTCAGAAAACATAAATGTAAATTATTCTCCAACCCTTTGATATATAATTATATTTGAAATGGCTTTTTACCACATATGCAACCCAGGATGGACTTTGTCAAGAAGCTGGGTTTATCCTTTCTCCAGGTAATCATCAGGGCAGATAGATCCCCACCTCCCAGTCTCTGTAGGAAGGTATGCACATAATGTAGGTGGCATCTTTGTCCAAGTTGTAAAACTTCCTCTTGTCATAAAAATTACAGGCCTTCTGTGTTTACTAATTGGCTTTATCCAAAAGAAAACTTTCACATGCCTTTATTTTTCTATCCATATCATATCGGTTATGGTCTTTTTAACTTTCTTAACTTTCTTTATTTTATGCTAAATAAATACTCTTAGGGTACTATTTTAATTTCTCTATTTTCTTCTTTTTTTTTTTTTTTTACTTTTTGGGGGTTATTTTTATTGTTGGTATTCTACATTTTACGTGAAAACTAATGATGTATCACCATCTACTTGAG
>NW_003852490.1:6013222-6015491 GCF_000181295.1 Otolemur garnettii
CTATCCTCTTGCCTCAAATTTTCTATTTTTAGAAGAGACAGGGCCTCACTTTTGCTCAGGCTGGTCTCAAACTAGTGAGCTCAGGCAATCCACCGACCTTGGCCTCCCAGAGTTGCTAGGATTACAGGCATGAGCCACCATATCTAGGCAGGAACTGTATTTTTCAGAATTTTCCATCCTTTGCATCATCTAGTATAATATTTTGTACAAGCTGGTCACCAAAATATTAACCTAATCAACCTAAAATTGCATTATGGCATTGGCCAAGGTTTTGATAATTCCACCATGAACCACATAGCCTTATTCTTTTTTAGCAATATTAAACATTTAGTAATATTAAATATTTCAAAGAATCTGAACTGTAGGTTAATTATTAACCGTTGCATCATTTAGAATGCTTTCACTTGACATTACATAACTACTACCTCTGGGCCATCACAGTAAACAACCCAGGAATGTCCTTTAGAAGGGAGTCCATACAAACAGCACCCACTGGAGTTCTGTAGAATACACCCCATACAACCACATGCAGAGGGTCTTAATTGCAAACAAGAATTAAATTTACTATTCATCTAGTTAGAAGTCTGAAAGTAGAACAAACACAAACTTAGTTTAATTCTCAGAGTTATACCTCCAATTCCTTATTCTTAGGTGCTTCACTATCCTTTACATATATTGACTTTAGCCTCTGACTAGCATCTCTCATAATGAAAAATTCGGTTAACTATTTCAAGTTTTCAAATATCCACCATGATATCTTGAAAAATCTAGAGATAAAGAGAATTTTCTATTTTTCTTTTTTTGTAGGTTACTCTTAAAATATTTTTTTAAAGTAAACTTATTTTGCAGCACCTGGCAAATCTTTTTCTTTTTCCTTTTTTGTTATCAAGTATATCACTTACCCATTTCTGTATAGTCAGGAAAATGCAATTAGCTAGTTTACATAATTAGAGTTCATGAACTTATTACTTCTACCAGATATTAATTTTACTTGTAGACCAGTCAGAATTAAACTTGGAGCTGTGAGTGGGAGCAAGTTGAAGAGTGGGAATAAGTATATGTTGAATGAAGAGACAGCAGTAGAAAACAGATTAAGTTAGGGTAACTGTGAAAATTTGTTACACAGTGGTAAACTATATACATCACATTAGAACAATTAAAAGACGTCAAAATATGCTAAAAAATGCTTCATATGCTGACATTCTAACATTTGTCATTAATGTAACGAAACTACCTTGTATCTTGAGCTTTTTACTCCTGGCTAAAATTATGGATAACCTGATATATATTTTGAAACATAATTGTATCTATTATTTGCCTTGTATAACCAAATTGCAAATACTTGTGGGCAAAAAATAAAATGAGTATTGTAACTAATTATATTTGATAGTCATATAGTGCAAACATTCAGGTTTAACTCTGTTCAGCTTATCATTTATTTCATACTTGTTAACATTAAAAAGGCTTTTATACTTTTAATTAGCTCTTTCTTCTTCCATTCTTGACAACTAGAACATCATCAACTTAATAGAGGAAGATATTCATCCACCCGAAAATTTAATGAACTGACCAAGGACACAGAGTGAGACTGACAAAAATTTAGTATCAATACCAGCAGTGTTAAAATTGCCCTACCAAATCGAGCATAACATGCTCAATTTGGAATTTGGAGTCACATTAAAGACTGATTGCTCAGCGATAAATACAGCCAATGAGGAAGTAATATTAGTAAGCCATTATAATGACTAAAATTATTAGTCATGACCGTGCAAAGTCTGTTAAGTTTTTTTTTTTTATTTTAATGTAAGGGGGAAGTCATTATAAGATGTGGCATAATAAAAAAGGAAAAATCAAATAACTAGATATTTCCCTAGGTGCTGGTCAAGTAGACAAAGTCTTGTATATTTGTTTATGACAATTTCTTATTTACATCTCTTAAGCCAGTTTATAATGTCCAGTATGCTACTGATATTCACTTTAGACTCCTATATTGAATTTCAAGTATAAGATTTTTTTCCAAGACAAAAAAGTATTTAATTACACTTTGTACAAATTTTAAGTTAATCCCCTGAGGAAGTGAATTCATCTGGAAAAGAAAAATAATATTGGAAAAGAGGAAACTGGGGAGATTCTGGCCTGTTTCACCTGAAATTTCAAATTAATTTCTTTCTCTGGTGATTTATCTCATTAACTTTTAAAGCAACATTTTATGAGAACATGAAATATCCTTTTTCCTTATACCTAAACAAAGATTATGGAACTCCTATTG
>NW_003852490.1:6015902-6060315 GCF_000181295.1 Otolemur garnettii
CATCTAAGAGTAATCTTGTTATCCAGGCAATATTTGTTTTATTTGATTTAAGTGCTACTTACAGCCTTAATATCCAGTGGCTTCTTTGAAGCTAAAATTTTCCTTCTAATTATGAAAATAACAAGGAGTATTGAAGTCCATACCTAAAAAGATGATTAATGTAAATATGCAATTTTCAAAATAGGAAATCAATGAAGCTAACAAGCATGTACTTTAACTTAGTAAACACAAAAATAAAGTTTAAAATCACATTGGGCTGCCATTTGTATCTATTTTCCTAGAAAAGTTTGAAATTTAGACATTGCCTGGTGTTGACAGGGATGTTGATTTATGAAAATTCTGACACATTTCTGAATATGGTGTTGGACAGGTAGGGTTAAACATTAATAGTCAGAATATCAGTGTGGGGACTTGATAGGGTCAAGTAAAAGGAATGATATTTGTTTAGATTGTTTTGTGTTTATATTGAGACTCCAAAAGGAAGTATCTGTTAGGGCCTGATATGCGTCTAGAAAATAGAAATAAAGCAAAAATAAAATAAAGTTACTCCTTCAGTTGATTATAAATTCTAGTGAGAAAACATCATCTATGAAGACAGTAAAAGGGGCTGCTAAGAAGCAGACAGGATTGAGAACATGTGCTTTAAAAAGTAGGTTAAGCCTATCCTCTTTGAGGAAGGCCTGATTTAGCTGGGACATGATTTATAAAAAGGAGGCATCTGTAAGAAGATCCAGGAAATGAGCTACCTATGCAGAGAGAGGGAAGGATGATGATTCCGGAGCAGGAACAAGCTTAGAGTATTAGAAAGAAAGAAGGAATGACAAAGAAAAAAAGAAAAGAAAAGAAAAGAAAAAAGGAAAGAAAGAAGAAAGAAAGAAAGTTAGCCAGCCAGCCAAGGAGGGTAGATATTGGAACAATGAGATGAGAAGTACAAGATAACATTGGGTAAGGAGGCAGATATTCTAGCTGTTTCACATATAAGAAAAAACTTGACTTACTCTTATTTCAAACCAATTTTTCTTGTTTCAGTTTCTAGGACTGATTCTTGAGTAGACTCATAGAAATCAGTTAGGAGGCTGGAGAAGTGATTCATCAGAGATATGAAGGTATTGTAGATGGTGACAATGAAGACAAAAAAGATGGTCAGATTTGGGATATGTTTTCCGGTATAGAATTATCAGGATTAATTAATTCAATACAGGGATTGAAGTAATGAGACCAATCAATGATTAATTATATGGTTTTAAATTGAATAACGTTGATTTGATGGTGTCATTTAGTGGGATAGAAAAGATAAGGAAGATCAAGATCAAGGAGGAAAAACGAAGTATTATTAATTTTTCCAGGCATTAGGAGTCTGACAAGTTGGTAACTGACTACGTTTGGTTCTGGAACATAGGAAAAATCAAAAACACACTGAGATAATTATATTGTTCCCTCATTCCAGGTGCTATTTTTCTAGCACTAAACCACATGGGGAATTTTACTATACCATTGCAGTGAATTCACCCAGGCAGTTTCCTGTCTCATGAACCTAATGCCTGTGACTTAACTACAATTTAAGGATAACTGAGGGTTACAGCATGGTAACACACATAGGGACACCTTCCACACATACACATATTTGTACATGAAAGCAAAGAAAGGTAATGTTAATGTTTATAATGTTATAAAGAGTATAAGTTCATCAAAATCAAAATCAGACCCCATAGCCAAAGCTAAAATAGCCTCTAAAAGAGGCCCAAAAAGGTTACATCCATTTGCATTAGAAGGAGCTTGAACAGAGCTTTGATTCGTAAGTTAAACCTCAAAATAGGTGAAATACAATAACAATATTTAAACAAAAAGCCATTTTAAAAAAATGTACTCATGATTCTATTATATGAATTTCTAAAGTAAATACTCCCCAGGTATATACATATGCATTATAAAAGTAGAAATACACACATGGAATGGCAGAATACTAACATCAAGATGCTTTCTGTTTGTTTTTCTGATGTTATAAAAGAAATGCAACTAGAAAGTGATATACTAGAATAATTGGACTATATTTTTAGTATTTTACTTTATAAGAATAATGGCTGTCATATCTTCATGAGAGTTTATAATACCCTTAATGAATTTTTGTTTGTAGGAAATATTTCTTAATAATTTAAAGTAGGTAAAGTAAGGGACCCTGCCTTGTCTTCCTTCCCAGAAGAGCC
The DNA here is from genome assembly GCF_000181295.1 of Otolemur garnettii. Taxonomy (NCBI): domain Eukaryota; kingdom Metazoa; phylum Chordata; class Mammalia; order Primates; family Galagidae; genus Otolemur; species Otolemur garnettii. Next base: position 6,018,107 of record NW_003852490.1, read on the forward strand.
TTTCCTAACTAACTGCTTAACACTACTGTAGTCTTTTAGATTTTTGACTGTGGGATTCATTGTGTGAAATGGAGTGAGAAGGAATGTGCCCTTGGGAAACAAAGTATAAAACAATAAAAGTTTGATTTAAAGCCCTCGGTCTCTACAAAATATTCAGTTTTCACTTTCCTAATAGAAATTTTTTTTGGGGGGAGGGTAGAGCAAGATAGTGAACCAGAAGGATCATTCAGCTGAGCTTTCCTAGAAGGACTAGGGAAAAAGAAGAGAACCCAGTCATACCTGGTGGGAGACCTTACTCAGAGTCATACAGTGAGGAGGTGGTGAGCTAGACACAACCTCATGACATGTTCTGGAGCAGTGGAAATCTGATGAATTAGGCAAGTGACTGTGACCAGCTGGGATTGGCTGGCTCCATACAGAAGTCAGGTATGGGAGGAAGCCTTTTTGGAGTTTTCAGTTGTTAGGGGAAGCTGTGTGTTGAGTGGAAATCTTGGAAGACTGTGTGGACTCCAACAGTATACAACAACCAAATTTGAATGCCTGTTGGAATAGATTTGTCATAGGTTTGGTGGCTGGTGAGGCAGCCATACTGAGAAGGTCTCTGCAGTCAGGGGGCTGCCATTATGAGAAGGTCATGAGAAGGTCTTAGTAGGGACCTAAGGCACAGCTATCTTAACTTCACCTGCTGGGTTCAGAACACCCCTTTTAGGACAGTCTAAGGGACTCCTGCACACCATGGGAACTGGAGTCAGTGATCACTATGAGACTTGCCCCTGAAGGATTCTTGTGTTTTAAGATCTCAACCCAGCATGGTCTGAATGCTGAAGAAATAATCAGGCAATCACCAAAGGCAACTAAGTTTGAATAAGGACCATAGAGGTTTCTGGCAGTGGTCTCTGTCTCCTAAAAAACCCCACAGTGCCACCTGGTGTCCCAGTGACATATTGCAACATACTATCATCAAGACCAAAAGAGGCAGTGAGAAGTAAAAAGGAGAACAAGGAGGTGAATAAGAAGAAAGAACACATGAGGAGGAACCAACAGAAAAATTCAGGCACCATATAAAACCAAAACAGAGGTACTCCCTCAAGGGACCGTGAGGCAGCTACTGTAGAAGATTCCACCTATAAAGAATTAATGGATGTGATAGAAAGGGAATTTAAAATATGGATGATGATAAAAACAATAAAAGGAAGGACAAGAAAATGGAAAGACAGACCCAAAAGTCAGATTAGAGATATGTAGAACACAGAAAGGATATGGTGCAGCTTAAGGAAATGAAGAATGCAATCAGGGAATGTAAAGATGCAGTAGAAAGTGTCAAAAATAGGTTAGACCATGGAGAAGAAAGAACCTCAGTGCTAGAGGATAAAGTTTTTGACTTAACCCAGCAGTCAAAAAAGCAGAAAAGGAAAGAAAGCAGAACAGGTGCTTAGAGAACTATGAGACTCCATGAAGCATTCAAACACACAAATAATAGGGATTCTTAAAGAGGAAAAAGATTGTCCCAAAGGAATTGAAGCCATACTGGAGACTATGATAAATGAAAACTTCCCAAGATTTACTAAAGGCCCTGAGACACTCTTTTGAGATGGATATTGAACCCCAGATCATCTCAACTCTAACAGACACATTGTAATGAACCTGTCCAAAGTCAAGATGAAAGAAAAAATTCTGCCAGCAGCCAGGAGTAAGCACCAACTGACCTACAGAGGCAGACCCATTAGGATGACAGAGACTTTTCAACTGAAACCTTATAAGTCAGAAGAGCATGGTCATCTACCTTTGACATTCTTAAACTGGACAGATCCTCTAAACAGAAATTAAATAAAGATACAAAGGACTTAACTTTGACCTTAGAACAAATGGGATTAACAGACATACACAGAATACAGCATCCCAAAGCTAAGTTATACACTTCTTATCAGCCCATGGCACATACTCCAAAATTGACCACATCTTAGAATACAAATCAAACCTCAGTAAAATAAAAAGAATAGAAAATATACCTTGTGTCTTTTCAGACTACAAGTATACCTGTGTCTTTCTCAGACCATGAGATTATCTTTTTTGCACTGTTTGAAGTGCCCTTGCTCAAACTTCTTGCTGCCCACTGCACTGTGGGACACCAGCACATGATCCCAGAAAATGCTCTGGAAGAGATCACCATAAACATTGATACCAGTGCTGTTCTGGCTGAAATTTCTGCAGGACCAGGAAGAGAACCAGTTCAGACTTTGTACTTGCAGTCACCAGCTCTGGAATTAGATAAATTCCCAAAAGATGTCAGGAATGATATCTACCCTTTGATAGCCTTTGGGCTACGTTGGCCCTAGCAGCCACAATAGGAGGAGTTGACATCACCTGTCGTGCCCCCCTTTGTTAAGACTCCAACACCTGAACCAGCTAAGGTGGAGACCTGCAAGGTGATACTGATGCAGTGCAACATTGAGTCAGTGAAGGAGGGAATCAAGCACCACCTGACACTTCTGCTAAAGCTAGAGGACAAACTGAACCAGCACCTGAGCTGTGACCTGATGCCAAATGAGAACATCCCAGAGTTGGAGGCTAAGCTGGTGCAGCTGGGCTTTGTTGGTGAGGCTGACCAGAGCCAGCTGACTTCTCTGCTAGAGGAGACCCCAAACAAGTTCAATTTGCCAGGAACAGTACCCTCAATTCAGCCACTGTCAGTGTCTCCTCTTAGAGCTCACTTGAGCCAGGCTCCTCTCTGAGCTGTGGCTGTCACTGGACATGCTGCAACCCTCCTGTCTTTTTCCCCAAGTCAGTATTACCCTGTGAAGCCCCTTCTCTCCTTTATTATTCAGGAGGGATTGGGCGCTTCCTGGAAGCATCCTCCTCCCCTCCCCTTTCTCTTCCTCCCCTCTGCACTTTGTTTACTTGTTTTGCACAGAAGTGGGCCTAGGCCTTCTCAGCAGCCACCTTCTAGTTGGGGGCTAGTAGCTGATCTGCCGGCTCCCACCCAGCCTGTGTGGAAAGGAGGCCCACAAACACTGGGGGAGCTGAATTCTATAATCCTACTGGACGTCCGGGGTGGGAGAGAAAGGTTGTGCTGCAGTGGTGGCCCTAGGGGGCCATTTGATTTGCCTCAGTTGCTGCTATAATAAAAATCTACTTTTTGCTAAAAAAAAAAAAAAGAAAGAAAGAAAGAAAGAAAATAAAAAGAAAAAGATGGAGGAGTACTACAAGAAAACCTATGCCCAGAAATTTGACAATGTGGAGAAAATGGATCAATACCTGGAATCACCCTCTCCCTAGACTTAATCAAGAGGAAATAAATCTCTTAAACAGACCAATTTCAATTATTGAGATCAAAGAAACAATAAAAAATTTCCCAACAAAAAAGAGCCCTGGTCCAGATGCTTTCACACAAGAATTCTATCACACCTTCAAAGAAGAGGTTCTACCCATACCACAGAAATTATTCTAAAGAATTGAGGAGGAAGGAAACTTCCTGAATATGTTCTATGCAGCAAACATCATCCTGATACCAAAACCAGGAAAAGACCCAACTAGAAAGGAGAACTTCAGACCAATTTTACTATGACTATAGGTGCAAAAATTCTCAAGAAAATCCTAGCCAATAGATTACAGATACACATTAAAAAAATCCTTTATCACAATCAAGTAGGTTTCATCCCAGAGATGCAACACTGGTTTAACATACACAAGTCCTTAATGTAATTCACTATATCAACAGAAGCAAAACCAAATACCATATGATCCTCTCAATAGATACAGAAAAAGCATTTGATAAAATTCAGCATCCTTTCTAATTTGAATGCTTAAGAATTTAGGTATAGGTGGCACATTTCTAAAACTGATCAAAGACATCTATGACAAACCTACAGCTAATATTTTAAGGAATGGAGTAAAACTGAAAGCGTTTCCACTTAGAACTGGAACCAGGCAAGGTTGTCCTTTATCACCACTACTATTTACCATAGAGCTGGAAGTTCTAGCCAATAAAATAAGGTGAAAGAAAGAAATAAAGGGCATCCAAATGGGTGCAGAAGAGGTCAAACTCTCACTGTTTGCTGACATCATGATCTTATACTTAGAGAACCCCAAAGACCCAACCACAAGATGCCTTGAAGTGATCAAAAAATATGGCAATATCTTGGGATATAAAATCAGTGTCCACACATCAGTAGCCTTTTTTATATGCCAATAACAGCCAAGATGAGAGCTAAATCAAAGACCACAATTCCCTTCACAGTAGCTTCAAAAAAGTTTAAATACCTAGGAATATACATAACAAAAGAGTTGAAGGACTTCTACAAAGAAATATATGAAACCTTAAGAAACAAATAGCAGAAGATATTTACAAATGGAAGAACATACCATGCTCATGGCTGGGAAGAATCAACATTGGTCAAATGTCTTCTATACTTCCCAAAGCAATCTATAGATTCAAGGCAATTCCCACTAAAATGCCATCATCTTACTTTCAAGATTTGGAAAAATAATTCCTCGTTTATATGGAACTATAAGATATCTTGTATAGCCAAGGCAATTCTTAGTAATAAAAACAAAGCCAAAGGTATCAACCTACCAGACTTTTGACTATACTACAAGGCCATAGTGATCAAAACAGCATGGTATTGGCATAAAAATAGAGACATCAACATTAGGAACTGAATAGAAAACCATAAGATGAAATTAACCTCTTACAACAACTCGATCTTTTATAAACCAAAAAATAACATACACTGGGAGAAAGAATCCATACTCAATAAATGGTGCTAGGAGAACTTTTAACCACATGTAAAAGACTGAAAGGAGACCCGCACTTCTCACTACTTACGAAAATTGATTCAAGATGGATAAAAGATTTAAATCTAAGGCATGAAACAATGAAAATCCTTGAAGAAAGTGTGGGGGCAAACACTTGAAGATATTGGATTGGGGAAAGATTCTGTGAAGAAGACTTCTGTGGCAATTGCAACAAACAACAAAAATAAAGAATTTGGATTGTATTAAACTAAAACCCTTCTGTACAGCTAAAGAAACAGCAACAAAAGCAAACAGACCACCGTTAGAATGGTCTGCAAATAAAAAAGATATTTGCATATTATGAATTGTTCAAAAACTTGATAACTAGGATGCAAAGCAAACTCAAATTAATCAACAAAAAGTCTCAATGATTCCATATATCACTGGGCAGGACACATGAATAAAATCTTCTCTAAAGAAGACTGATGAATGACTAACAAACATATGAAAAACTGCTCATTGTCCCTAATTATTAGAGAAATTCAAATCAAAGCTACCCTGAAATATCACCTAACATCAATGAGAATGGCCCACATCACAAAGTCTCAAAGTTGTAGATGCTGATGTGGATGTGGAAAGAAGGGAGCACTTTTACACTGCTTGTGGGCCTGAAAACTAATATAAATTTTTTTTGAAGGAAGTATGGAGAATCCTCAAAGAACTCAAATTAGACCTGCAATTCCATTACCAAGCATTCAGAAGAAAGAATTTTCTTTTACCTTAAGAACATTTACACTAGACTGTTTATCATAGCTCAATTTATAATCTCCAAATCATGGAAACAGCCTAAATGCCCACCAACACTGGAATGGATTAACAAGCTCTTGTATATGTATAACATAGAATACTATTCAGCCACTAAAAAGATGGAGATTTACATCTTTTGTATTAACCTGGATAGAGATGTAACATATTCTTCTTAGTAAAGCATCGCAAGAATGGAGAAGCAAGAATCCAATGCACACTATTCTAATATGAAGGTAGTAGATGAGTTAACACAAGGCAGAGGTAGGGGGATGAGCAAGTGGGGAGAGGGAAGTGGAGGATAGGATGTCATGATATATGGCACACCTCTTGGGGGTGGGACACAATTATAAGAGGGATTTTATCTAATAAATTCAATCAATATAACCTAATTCTTTGTACCCTCAACAATGAATCCCAAACAATAAATATGAAATAAAATAAAAATAAAGTACATAAAGTAGGGATGCAAATAAGAAATAATTTGGGGAACAAAAGATTTATATCCTGAATATATATGGTACACCTATAAATGAAGAACAAAAATAACAAACTGTAGGATTGAACATAAGGTTAAAAGTGCTAGGCAATAGGGACAGAGTGATCTGGAAAAAAGCCAAGCATCACTCCTGGCCCCGAATATTGAAAACAATACTCACTAGACACACCAAATTCCACCCCCCATGTCATACACTAGAAGTGATTAAATTAAGGCAAGACAGAAGGATAGTAAGCAAGATATGTTAAGAGTTATGCAGTTAAAGAAAAACTACTTGCTTTTTAACCTTGACTCTCTCTTTGAAGCTTTCCACTGTGCTATATTTTCTCATGTCTGAGATTTCAATAAGAGCCATGGAGGAATGTTAGAGGGGGATGCACATTATTTCTCCATGAAGAGGAGTGCTTGCTGGTGTTGACTTCCCTACGTCTCTCAGTTCATTGCAAATGGATGAAGTTTGTGTTATTCATTTTTGTCAAGTTGCAATGACAACCCAGGGAAATGGGCAGAAGACACACTTAAAATACACCCAAATGGTCACCAAACAGAAAGAAAAGATGCTTGACATCATTAGATAACCGGAAAATTAAAGTTAAAAGCCATAACTAGATACCATTTTACATCTGCCAAAATGGTTATAATTCAATAGCTTGGCAATACCAGAGTTAGTGACGGTATGGAGTGGAAATTCTCATATATTGCTAGATGGAAAACTCTTTGACACCATGTTACTATGTTATCCACCAATCCTCTGACTCACCAGTTCCACTCCTACATCTATGTCCAAAAGAAACAAGGGCTCATGACACAAAAAGATGTAAAAGAACATCACAGCAATTTTACTCAAGGGGGAAAAATAGAAACAATTCAAATCCCTACCAGTAAGAGAATAAACAAATTGTGGTAGGTAAATGCAATGGAATCCCATTCAGAAATGACAAGGAAAGAACTATGACATACACAATAACATAAATAAATGTTAACATTGAGTGTAAGGAGCCAGAACCAAGAATACACACTGTACTATCCAAATTATATGAAATTTAAGAACAAATAAAACTAATACATGGTAACTGAAATCAGAAACGTGGTAGATTTCTGAGAAGCAGTTGAGGGTAGGATAGCTGGGCTGGTGAGTAAATTGCATGAGAGAATATTCTGTGTGATAGAATACTCCATATCTTCATTTTAATATTAGAAACCAAAAATTCACTGAACTTTATCTTCATATCTAGGAATTTATTATTACACGCAAATTATGACTTTAATAAAAATAAAACCTTGTCGTACTGCTTTAACATGAAGGAGAGTAACACTGAAAAATATTTTATAGGTTTCTCTGCTCACGGTTTTGGAGGAAGACTCAGTTGTTCAAGGCTCTGATATGTGGTCTATTGAAACATTTTGCCCTGTTCTTGGATGTCTGTAAGAGCAGGACACGTTTAACCTGCAGAAGTGCAGCACAAGCCAGTCTAATGAATCTTGGAATGTGTCTGTCAAATGATGAAAAGCAGGGTGCTGCCTGATCTGTGGAACACAGAAATGTTTTGTGCTGTAATTTATGCCAGTACCATGGAAAAGTCTAAAATCTAAGGGTTTTGTATTTATACAAGATTAAGCCCTGCAATACCTGCCTTCTAGCACAACAGGGCTGATTATTCCTTATTGTAATTTTCTTTTTGAGATAGAGTCTCTCTGTGTCACCCTTGGTAGAGTGCCGTGGCATCACAACTCACAGGAAACTAACTCTTGGGCTTAAGTAATTCTCTTGCTTCAGCCTCCCAAGTAGCGGGCACTACAGGCACCCACCACAAAATCCAGCGACTTTTTGCTTGTAGTTGTCATTGTTGTTTGGCAGGCCCAGGCTGAATGTGAACCTGCCAGCTCTGGTGTATGTGGCTGGCACCCTAGCTGCTGAGCTACAAGTGCCAAACCAGTAATTAATGTTCTGATTCCTGTTATATAACTCCATTATCAATCACACATGATTTATTTTCTTCTTGACTCAAATCACTTCAGTATAATTGGTCCAGGTGACACAAAGTAGACTTTAGGGTTACTGTGAAGCAGAAATTAAAGCATAGAAGACAAATTAAAGAATTCTGGAGAAAAAGAAGTTAAAATGGGAAAAGAAAAAACTCTAGTGAGTTGTTTTTAATAAGCCTTCTGGTCTATGTAATTCAGGAAAAAAATTAAATCGTTAGACAATTTTATTTCAAATTGTCCACCTACCATCAAACACATTGTAGAAACAAAATGGTCCTGGTATATATTTTAGAAGTTCTCTTTTCATGTGGTAACTCAGTCACTGTAGGGACAACAATGAATATGCTGTTTTGCTATTATAAACTGCAGGTGAAAGAGTTTAAGGACGAAAAGTACATACTGAGTCCTCACTCTAGCTATGGTCAACACATCATCTTTGGTTAAAACAATAGCAATGCCTAAAACTGGAGTCAGAGGCAAGAGGGGCTACTTTATAAAAGTAGCCTCTTCCGAGGATTTATGATAAGAGAGAAACAATGTTGACTTCATATATAAAAAATAGAACTCTGACCACAATTTTGTAGTAACCCTTCTGGAAAGGCAAATCACAGCTTCTACAACAGTTGGCCCCAAATGATTAGAACTTGGACAACTAATGTCAGCTTTCCTAATTTTTATTCTCCCATCACTGTTTTCAACTCATGATCAACTAGGGAAAGTAAACACATTTCCTAAATCAATCATAGAGGATGTTGGACTTCTAGTTAGCCCACTGCCAGCTTTCCCTTGCCAATAACCTCCAATCAGGGCATACCTGAAGCATTTTCCATTTTTTCTCCACTATCAAGCACTCTCACTTCCTTGACTGTGTTTGAGTCTCTGCTGAATGCAAGCTTTGATGGCTGATTTTCTTGCTATAGCAAACTCTAAACAAATAGCAGCTATGGTTTGAATGTACACCCAAAAGTTCCTATGCCAGATATTTGGTCCCCAATGCAGCACTGTTAAGAGGTAGGAACTTTGGAGGTGATTGGGTAGTAGAGGCTGTGCTGTCATGAATCCATTAATCCATTTATTGACTATAAATTAGTCCATGATGGGTTATCAGTGAGGGAGTGAGTTTCCATGAGACTGGGTATCAAAGCCATTGACGGTCTTTTATAAACCACTTTGCCATATGTGCTGCACCACCTCAGGACTCCATAGAGTCCCCAAGAGTAAGAAGGCCCTCACCAGATGTGGTCCCTCAACCTTGGACTTCCTGCCTGTGGAACAATAAGAAATAAATTTCTTTTCTTTGTAAATTACCCAGAGTCAGGTATTCAGTTATGGGAACAAAAGTAAACTAAGACGACAACCTCTGACCATTCTCACTGAAGTGATGTGTTTACTTCCACAAGGGACGAGATAGAAGCAGAGGTGTTTCCCTGCCGTCCTTTCTCCTTTATTTCCTTACGTGAGCAAGCAGGAGCTAATAACTTAGTAAAGAGTACTGAAAATAGTGGAAAACGTAGGAAGAGACTTAAGAAATCAGAAGAGTCAAACACAAGAATTTCTAAAAATGGAAAGTGACACTAATATCACTAATTATCACAGAAAGGGTAAGAAAACTGAAAAAGGAGAAAGGGAATTGCATTAGGCATTTCACAGCCATTGTTAAGTTTCAAGTACAGTGGAGGGGAGGGTAGATAGAACGAAAAGTAGGGGTAAGATAATTCAGACTGAAGGTAATAGCTGTAGAAAAGTTTATTAAACAACAATTAAAGTGTTTTAAAAGCAGAGCCTATATGCTGGGGGTGTCCAACTGTTTGTTTTCTCTGGGCCACCTTCAAAGAAGAGTTGTCTTGGGCCACATATTAAATACGTAAACACTAATGAAAACTGATGAGCAAAAAACACAAAATAGTCGATGCATAATTTTAGTAATATCTACCACCACAGATAAGCAAAAGTGTTCTGACATAATCCTAATTATGCAACATCCCATTTAGAGTCTTTTAAAATTGTCAAATGGGTCCCAAGTTTGTGATTACTAATGTGGAAAATATGTAGGTATAAGTAATAAAACATCTTTTTTGAAATTTTTAATTATAAAAGTAAGAAAAGTGGCAACACAAAACTAGTGGGATATTTGATATTGTATTTGAAAAACTAATGCATCACTATTTGGCTGTATGGAAGTCGTTGCAATTCCCACTGAGTTCTCAAGGTGCTCATCTAATATTTTTGTTCTAATTTTACTCTTAATTTGCATCGTTCTTGAAAATAGTTGCTTGCAAATGTAGTTGCTGCCAAAAAGTGATCACATGGATATGATGTGATTGTGAAGCCAGGGACATTTGTATCTGGGAAGATAGGACCTATACAGGTCTAGTAAAGAGATGTGATAAAATTTTCCTTCAGGTTGAATGTTGCAGCTTTATGGATGCCATTTGAAAACTGGCAGGTAACCTACTTATGTTGACTAAAAATGAAGGTGCAAATGTGTCAAAATATGGGTTATTTTCCTGGAAATCTTGAGATCTGTTTTTAAATTTTTGTATCAAATTGAAAAGCAAGGCTGCACATTTTTTTGCTGCTCACAGGACTATGTTTAGCCAATGTGTCAAAATGCATAAAATTGTTTGCCTTCACTTGAGCTTGCCATGGTTTCAGTTTCATTTGGGACACCTGTATGGTTTGAAACATCATATTGGTAATTTAGTTTTCACTTTAAGACTCATGTTTAAATCATTTAAATGAACAGTTAAATATTCTAAAAATACTAAATCTTAAGACTCATGTTTAACTCATTTAAATGAAGTTAAATATTCTAAAAATACTAAATCCATAATCCATTTTTCATTGCAAAATTCTGGCATCAGTTAGGTTTTTGATACCATAAATGACTTAAAAACATGTCACAAATCATAAATTCTATTCACTATCTGGCCTTGACTTAGCCATCTTATTTCCAAAAGGTAAATGATAGTCAGCATCAATACCTTTGCAGTGGTTCTCAACCTGTGGGTCACCACCCACAGGAACTGTATTAAAGGGCCACGGCATTAGGAAGGTTGAGAACCACTGCTTTAAGGAATTCTGGAACCGGTGATGATTCAATCCCTCAGTCCTTATGAAATTCACAGTCTTGATGACAATTTGCATGACAGTATTCATTTTTAAATTTTTTATGCACATTTTCTTGATGTACATACAATGATAGTTCATTAAACGTGAGTTTTGGGTAGCGATTGCATCATCTTTTATTAATTTTACAAGGACTCTCTTTTACATACAATCACAAGGTAAGGGTTACCCTGTGACTCTCTTTTATCTACAACCACAGGGGCACCATCATAATTATATCAGATATTTTGACAATGGACACAGCAAATCACATATCTTCTACTGCTTCATATAAATCTCTTGATTTGGTTGTGTCTTTTAATGGCAGCAAAGAAGTCACTTCCCCAGTGGAATTATATTACTCATCAATACCGCTAATAAAAATGGCAAGTGGAGCCATATTTGCAGAAACGGTACTTTCATCCACCACCAAAGCATAAAATTTAAAATTAGCAACTTTATTCCCCAAACTTCATTCAATAAATTTTCCAAATCTTTCCACTCTCCTGGCTAGAGTCTGATGAAACAAACTTATTTTAGAAATACTCTCCCTTTTTTCAGGGCAAATTAGGTCTGCCATAGTTTCTCTACCTTGCTTAGTAAACTCACCATTAGTAAATGATTTTGATCTTTTGCTATTAAATGTGCTACCACGTACCTACCTTTTACGATGGAATCCATCTGAGTTGTTACTTTTAGAAATTGTTTTTGTTGAGAAGATAGGATTTATTTTTTCAGTTCTGCTTTTTTGTCCTTGTGACAAGATCCTTCATACACATCCCAGTTGGCAGCATGTTTTTACAAATTATAATGCCTTTCCAAATGATAGTCTTTGAAAACTTGCAAAAATTCCCTACAAATTAAAGAGACTGCCTTATTATTTGCCTTGACAAAAAATTAGTTAGTTGTCTACTTTTCACTGAATAATCTTCCTACACCTGTAATTTTTCTTTTGGGGGTTTCTGTTTTCTTTTTAGATACTTGGAAGACCTGCCAGGATTAAAAGATAATAATAGATAAGAGACTATATTTACTTTTATTGTAAAAGTTAATGGACAGGAAAATAGAAAGCAAGCTTTGGGCCCTTCCATATCTCAGCTGCTGATGCAGAGCAAGGCCGAGGGCAACAGGAAAGCAGGTGATGTATGAGGTGCCACTGAGGCGAGGAAGGATCCTTAATAATCAAATACGAATGCTTATCTGACTTTTAAATAACATTAAATGCCTAATATTGCAACAGTAGATTTCAATATTGATAAATTTTGCCTTACCAAGTCACCATGAGCACATGTAATGTCTCGTGACATCAATTCTACTCTCTGTGCTTGGAAAATAACACTGTAAGCTACACACTGCCTTAAAACTGAAGCCACCTGTGTGTACAAATAGCAAGAGCACACATATATTTATTTTATGTGCTATTGCAGCATGATGCCATTTACAAAGTTCACACTGTAGATGTGCAATGCAAAGAACTGTGCAATCAAGTTCTACCAAAAACTAAAAAAGAAAAAAAATGCAAATCTCATAACATTTTAAGTTTACAATTTTGCATTGGGCCTCATCATAGACATCCTGGGCCATATGTGGCCCAAAGGCTGTGGATTGGACATCCGTGCCATATACCATTGGGCAGGATGGAGCTCACAGACATGGATATTGTTAGTCTAGATGGGTTAGAGGTGAATTATTAGATTGGAGTGGAGTGTGTGGTGGAAGAAGAAAGGACAGATGGATAAAGAGAAAAGAAATATAAAGATAATATTCCAAATTCAGGAAATACTTGCTGCTAGGGGGAAGTAACATCAGAACCTAAACCAATGCAGGAAAAGAAAAATACATTTTGGGCTGCGCCTGTGGCTCTAAAGGGTAGGGCACCAGTCCCATATGCCAGAGGTGGTGGGTTCAAACCCAGCCCCAGCCAAAAACTGCAAAAAAAAAAAAAAAAAATACATTTTTATATGAGCAAGGGGCTTGGCAGAATTCTAATCCCATAATATAATTTAATAGATAGATAATAGAAGGTTAAATTTCATATCTGAAAGAGGAAGTCAGAGATCTTGGGAGCCACCTAAGATAAATAGCATCACACATTGTTCAGTAATAGAGGTGTATTTTCTTCGCTTGCTTATTAAAGCCCTAATCTTACGCTGCTGGGATAGTTTCAGAATTATTTCAGACAAAACTGGCTTATCACCCGTCATGAATTGAATTTGCCTTATGAAATGAATGTCAATATCCATACAGAAGCAAGAAAATGTCTTGAAGTTAAACTTAACTCCATTTTTAATCTTTGCTCTGCTATTTACTATCAGTGTAATTTTAAGCAATTATTTATTACTTGTAAATCTAAGTTTCATCATCTGGAAAAGGTAATAGCAATGCTACCTCAGAGGGACACATAGAAGCAATGGAAGTAAAATTCTCAGCATCACACCTGGCTCAGAATCGATGGTGATAATGAGAAAATGCTTCTCCACTGAGATAAAATATGATAATAGTGTTCATGTGATCATTGGTCAGCATCTTTGATATACACAAGCATCCATGTAAGCAACATGCATACAGACCATGCATAAATACAGTAATAAAAGAAAGGCAGAGCCAGAGCTATTATCTCCATCTGACACAAATGAACTTTGAAGGTACCATGATATTAAGAGATTGGGCCATGCTGTGCTACTTAATAATAGGAGTAGAACTGAAACCCAGAACTTCTGATTTCCTGGTGTCGTGAAGGTCGTAGATTTATAAATATGCTTATGAGGTTGTAGTCTACAGAGAAATTGAGCACTCGCCCACTACCTCTAGAAAAATCTTCACTTAGTTTTAAAGAGATAATTAGAATGATTGTCAAGTATCTCTGCTGGGGAGTATTCACATCTCAGCCCAGGGTGTGTGTGTATGTGTGTGTGTGTGTGTGTGTGTGTAACCTTGTACATTAGAGCTCACTCAGGAAGAGCCTTAAGGATAATTTGCCTGACCTCTCATTTCGCATATAGTGAAAAAAAAAAATTCTCAGTTTAGGCTTGGCTGTAGCGCAGTGGCTAGAGCACCAGCCACATACACTGGAGCTGGTGGGTTCAAACCCAGTCGGGACCTGCCAAACAACAATGACAACTACAACCAAAAAATAGCTGGGCATTGTGGTGGGCACCTGTAGTCTCAGCTACTCAGGAGCCTGAGGCAAGAGAATCACTAAAGCCCAAGAGTTGGAGGTTGCTGCTAGTTGTGACGCCACAGCACTCTACCCAGGGTAACATAGTGAGACTCTATCTCAAAAAAAGAAAAAAAAAAAAATTCTCAGTTTGCAGCAAAGCAGCTCTTAGAGCCTGTACCCTACCCGGTAATCTTACCACTCTAAAACTTCTACCTTATTTGTCAAAAATAATGTAGAAAGTAGGTTCCCCTGAACTAACTTTCCAGAGAAATAACTGAACAAAAAATTGGGAAATGGAGAGTAATGAAAAAAGTGCTATTTATATTTATAGTTTTACATATTTATCATTCCTATAAATGTTATGTTGTTTTTAAAAAAGCTTCTTGCTCATTTCTGGCTATCATTTAAGGTTCATTCATTCCTGACCTATAAACACTATGCTGTCACATACCAATGGTAATGTCCTATATCTTATAACCATACATGCTTTTTTGCAAAAAAGATCAATATATAGTGATATCAAATAAAGGGACTTACAACATATTTTATAATGCATACAGCTTGAATATTATCTGATTGGGTTTCTAGAACACTTCTATAAAACAATTATTTTATAGTTTATAAGTAAATGTACTTGAAATATTCAAAAGAGGTATAATATTCTATTATCAATATAAAAAGTGCTGTAGTAGGATTTTTATACTTTGAGTACTTGAGCACATTTAGAATATAATTTCATGTTTTCAAATGGAAGAATTATGAGGTTATATATTGTCCCACTTGCTAATCTGCTAAGGTAGAGCTTCATTTCTATGGGAAATTATGTAAGGATGTACCAATCATGTGTGTGAAATATGGATTCCAGTTACCTACAGTTGAGAACTGAAATAAAATGTTTCCCCAAAAGGTGGAAATAAGTGAAAAAATTTCGATCCTAAGTCGACAAATTGTGGTGTATAGGAAAGAAATGCAAGTCACCAAAGAGAGGCAAACTTTAGGTAAGATTTGGCTCTAATTTGCCTGAAGAGATTACCATATTTAAAGAAATAATGGATCAACCTCTGGACTAGTTAGTGTTCAAAGAAACTGGAAAGGAATGGAGTAAGCCTGGGTCATATCCAATCAGGTGCTGTTTAGAATAAAGAGACAGACAGTCACGGTTCAAACAGCTAACCTGTGCTGTCTCCAGGCGAGGGATGTGCTCTCTGTCACCAGACATGTTTCTCATTTCTGAGCCTGAGACAATTAAACATTCCAATTAGATAACTAACTGTAGAAGTACCAACTGCAAAGTCAAGATGAAACCTGATTAAGTTCAATTTCCTTGAATTCCAATAGAATTAGGTTCTGCACTGTTGCCAGTCATAGCTTGTTATTGGACTGAGTACTTGAAATATAGCTAGTTAAAACTGAGACGGTGGTGAATGTAAAACACACACTAGATTCCAAAGCTGTAGTAAAAAATATCTCATTAGTTTATATCTTATTAGTGACAGGTATGTTGATCATGGGTTGAAATGATAGTATTGCATGTACTTTGGGTTAAATGAAATATAGTATTAAAAATTATTTTCACCTTTTTTACTTTGGAGTTTAATTCTTCTCTGTATTTTCTGTAATTAACATATATAATAAGCATAATAGAGAAGTAAAAGTTAAGTAAAAATATCTACTGATGCAGAGCCTATGACCATGTACGCGGATAGGCTGTGAATGTTGCACATATATCAATTTCTTACAAAGTTTTTTTGCATTGGAGAAAGTCACATAGTGAAGTATTATTTATTCCTTTTTTAAGTTGTACGTATTCATGGAGTATGACGTTGAGCTTTGATGTATGTAAGTATTGAGGAGTGGCTAACCTGAACAAATTAATGCATTTATTACCGCCTGTATTTATTTCACTATGGTGCAACATTTAATATCTACTCTCAGTGATTTTTAAGGGTATGAGAAAGGCACTGTTAGTAACTGTAGTCACCATGTCACATAATAGATTTCCTGAACTTATTCCTCCTAAATGAAATTGTGTAACTTTTGACCCCATTCTCCCTAATCCCCTCCACTTTCAGCCTGTAGTAACCACCATTCCACTCTGCTTCTACGGTGTTTCCCTCAAAATAAGACGGTGTTTCCCCGAAAATAAGACCTATCCAAAAAATGAGCCCTAGCTGGATTTCTATGCATTTGTTAAATATAAGCCCTACCCAGATAATAAGACCTAGTGATGCATGCATTTCAGCGTGGAGAGAGACATCCCCTGAAAATAAGCCCTAGTGTGTCTTCTTGAGAAAAAAATAAACATAAGACAGTGATTTATTTGGGGGAAAACATGGTATTCACTTGGCTTTCTAAGAGGCTACATATAAGTGACGTCATGCAGTATTTGTCTTCCTGTGTCTGTCTTATTTCACTTAGAACATTGTCCTTCAGGTTCATCCATGATATCACAAATGACAGGATTTCTTTCCTTTATAAGGATGAATAGTATTTCATTGTTAGGTCCATATCACATTTCCTTTACCAGTTTATTCATTAATGGACACATAGGTTGATTCTACATCTTGGCTATTGTAAAAGGTGATGCAATTGTGTGGGAGTACAGATATCTCCTTGACATACAGATTTGAGTTTCTTTGGATATTTACCCAGAAGAAGAATCTTCATATCATATGGTAGTTCCATTTTTAAGTTTTTCAGAAACCTCCATGGTATTTCCCAGCAAGATTCCCTTTTCTCCACATTCTTGCCAACACTTTCTACTCAAGCCTTATTAGTAATAGCCATCCTAACTGGTGTGAGGTGATATTGTGGTTTTATTTTCAATTCCCTGATGATTTATTTTATTTTCACATACTTTTTGTACATTTGAACGTATTATTTTAAGAAATAATATTTTCAATCCTTTGCCCATTGTGGAGTTGCTTGTTTTCTTGCTATTGAGTTCTTTGAGCTCCTTCTCTTTTTACTCCTTATTTAATGTAGGTTATATAAAAATTTAAATTATATATGGAATTCCTATTTGTGGATTGAACTATATTTTCTTTTGAAGAGCGTTGGTCTATGCCAATGGCAGACACCAACATCCCCTTTCCCATCATCTATATTTTTGTTGTCTATTAAATGCCATAAATTAAGTGCCATACTTACCTTAGATAATGCCACAGGTAAATCTGCCTTTAGGAAGAAAACATCCAGTCATGTAGATTCGAGTGTTTTGTTCCCTTACAAGTTATACTTCTCATTAAATATTTTAAAAGTAATGTCTTGACTTTATTCATCATTTTTTATAAATTCATTTCACTTAAATGTGCCACTGACAGTAACATTTAGTCTTTGCGTACTGAGGAGCTCAGGCTTCCCAGGGCCAGATCTGGGACCCTGATGCACTGATTAAAATGATGCCACTCTACCAACCTGCGGAAGACAACCAGCTGGATAGTATTCCCAGTCAAAAACCACATTTTCTGGCTTTTTGTTGTTGTTGATGCTGTTGTTTGTTTGTTTGTATAAGACAGAGTCTCAAACTGTCACCCCAGGTAGAGTGCCATAGCATCACAGCTCACAGCAACCTCAAACTCTTGGGCTTAAGCGATTCTCTTGCTTCAGCCTCCCAAGTTCCTGGGAGTACTATTTTTTGGTTGTGGTTGTCATTGTTGTTTGGTAGGCCTGGGCTGGATTCAAACCTGCCAGCTCTGATGTATGTGACTGGAGCTCTAGCCACTGAACTACAGGCGCCGAGCCACACATCTTATGTTTTATATTTATGTGCATAGACATTTTAATTTTTCTTGTCACTTAATAAACTGAGATAATTTTACTTTATATTTAATTTTACAGTTAGTGTTTATTTTCATAAATTATTTGCATAACTATAGTTCACAAAACCATTTTTATTGTCTCTCAACAGTTACTTTTGCCAGAAGGTAAGCACTTAATATTAATCTTTTAAATGTTCTGATTATGTTGGTATTTCCCCCATTTCACTAAATAACATGCCTATTTTGCCACATCTTTACTTTTCAGTTTTAGTCATTCTCTATGGAAGAACAGCTTTTGCTTTCTTTTGTAAGAAGAAGGCATAAATTCACATGCACAGACACACAAAGCACACAAACTTGAGTTTCTCAACCTCCCATCCTCTACAGCAGTTATACTATAATTTTGCTTAGAATATAATTCATGAAGGAATGGAAGCTATGCATGTGTTCAACCCATCATTCATGGAACCTTCACATTAAAAAAAAAAAATTGGAATGCTGAGTTAGGATCATGAGTTCTGAATGAGTAATCACAGTCATTAGTCCACTGGATGACAGGCAGTGATGAAGAATCACGTATCTCAGATCATCCCACAATCTGCTTCCTTCTCTCCTATCCATGTGACCTTGCTACTATCTAGCCAAGACTAGCATTTACTATCAAAATTTTGGAAGGTATTAAGAAAGGAAACAAAGCTTGAAAGTCTCCGTATTCTTCATTCAACATGGACTTGCCTCTTCCACAGCAGAGAGTTAGGGAAGACATTTAAGGAAGACAACTCACAGACAGATCAGCATATCAACACTGATAAACTACAGACGGTCCCTGAGTTACAAACATCTGACTTACAACCTGCACTTACAGAGGCCATTATGCAAGTTAGATTGTTAACAGACAGCTGGACCTTCTTCATATCCCTTCAAATATAGCAGAAGCATTCAATTGAAGAGCAAAATCAGTAGGCTTTTGTGGTAGGGATGCCAAGATTCAGCAAATGCATGAATCAGGAGGGCATAAGACATGTTCATGTAATAATGAATAGGACAAAATTAACTTTTCTTGTGGGAGGCAGATTTAAATTAAGTTACAGTGAGATGACATCTAGCATACAGGCATGTGAAGACCCTGGAGCCATTCCCTTGCCTTTTTTCTAAGCAGATTTAACTCTTGGGTAAGAATCAAGAATGGTGCTCTTTTAATCTAGAGATTTGAAAATGACAACTCTATGCGTGATTCCAAAACTAGCAGAGCAAAATTCTGAAGTAAGATGGGTTGATAACTGAGGGTTTAGGAATCAATAAACCTCTTCTTGCCCAAGTGAGTAATAAGTTCTGTTTTCAGAATCCAATCATTATTTCTCAGTTCTTTTTCTCCTTCATATGTCTGTAGGTCTTTGAATGTTTGACTTGCTCTTATCTCTTTCCTTAATTTCTCAGAACATGTATGTGATTCCCATGGTACTTCATCACGCTGGGTCTCTTCTAGGGTTACGAGTAGCTCAATTTTTGATCTTTTTCAGCTTTAGTTGTATTACCTAGTCCTAAACATGGAAGAATATGTTTTTACCAACAGTATTTTCTCTACTGAGAATTAATACACTGATGTAAACTTAACTACTAAATATACTACATTGGACAATTGAGTTTGAGAACACTACCTAGAAAAAAAGTGTGACATAACTCATTGCCAAATATCACTATGGTCACCTTTAAAGTACTCCCCTTGGAAAGCTACGCACCAACACCAGCACCTAGTCCAACTTTCAAAGCAATTTTAAAATCTTTTTCTGCAATAGAAATCAGAGATGTCATCATATAAAGTCTGACAATTAAGTTCACAAACTCATCTTAGAAAAAGTGCTACATACCTTACTAGGGAATATCACCACTCACCTTTGAAGTATGCCCTCGGTCATCTGGTGACCATAGTAATATTCAGCAATGAGTTAAGTAGCACTTCTTTTTTTTTTTTTTTTGCAGTTTTTGGCTGGGGCTGGGTTTGAACTCACCACCTCCGGCATATGGGGCTGGCACCCTACTCTTTTGAGCCACAAACACCGCCCAGTCGCACTTCTTCTAGGATGAATTTGCAAACTTAAATATCTGGCCTTACATAACTACTATACTTTTAGTAGTTTCTTATACATATACATTAGTCAAAATATAAAAACAAATTGTTTCTTTAGGTTTACCTTTTTGGATATTAATACAAAATGACCAAAAGTGAATTTAATCACCCTTTTGTTATTTTGCTAGTCTACCCATGCCTTATTGGACCCATGTTTAAAAATGTTAGTACAGGTGAAATAGCTTGGTTCTTGAAAACTGCCACTATGCTTAGTTTTACACCCTTAATTCTGGATCTCAGAAATTATATTTTCAGAGCTCAGAGGGTAAAGCCTGAACCTGTTTAGATACTTTTCCAGTGTAGCTCTCCCCTTCTGAAGCAATTATTGTAACTGTACACCTTGAAATTAGTTCAGATTCTCTTGCTGAGTTATATATATTCCTTGATGGAGTGACAATGACATTTTATGACCTATAATAACAGAACCCCATGCCTGTCATTTGGAACCAGATGTTAAACACCTCTCTGGATGGTTTTAACTACAATGATTAAGTCTAACATCAAAGCACCCCCTGCAGAAGCACCATCTGAGAGGGGGGAGAAGTGTCTTTTTCTACTAAGCTGTACCTGCTGGGAGAAATCCATATCAGAAGATTTCTACATAATTTTATTCTTTATCCTGTGTTTCAGTTGCAGAATTTCCCTAACTTCTTCATCAGCATTCCTTCAATTAATGTCTGCCTTCATGAAGAGCCAGAGGCAGAGTCTGAAGCAGTCCAGTAAAAAAAAAAAAAAAAAAAAAAAACCTGTCTCTGAAGTCACATATTCATTTTAAAACTTCTTGAGAAATTTTTATTCTATTGTATAATGTTTCTGTTTTCTAAAAATAAATAAAGTATTTTATATTATTCAACATTGAGTGGAGTTGAACATATGGATAGATTGTTGTTTTTATACCAGCCCAGTGTCATATGCCCTTAGTATAAGGCACAACTGTAAAGGCCCAGTTGACAGCACTCCATTGAGAAAGACAATATCAAAAAATCACTGTAGGAAGTCTTCAGAAAGAAATGTTATGAAGTGATGTGTTTTTATGAATAATACAAAACTCTCTGGTGAAATAAACTTTGTTCTGCATGTGGGAATTTTTATATAAGGATTCATTCTAAGAGGGATTAGATGAACTTTTAAAAATTTATATCTTTGCTAGACCAATGCATTTCTTCTCAATCACTGTAGACAACTTGAGTTAACCTTGCGTACTTCATGATCTCATAGATTGTTACCTTCAAATTGATCTGAAATTGCCTGCAACTCTTCTAAGAACTGCATGCCAAAGACTATCAGCCTCATCATTACTCTCTAAGCTAACCAACACAGTGCCAGTTAGTTGATACAAGGAGTCCAAGCCTTTATTTCTTTTACTTCTATTGCATCCTGTGTTCTAAATAAATGTTTATTTTATTAACATGTCAGTATTTGTGTAGAGAACATTAATGGTTTCTGAAAATATTTAGTAAATATGCAATATTCTATATAATTTGGTGACCTGATGAAATTTTCCCTACTTCAAAACAGAAAATGTAAACATATGCCAATCTTCCTATAATAATTATCTTAAATCAGTTCAACACACACAGTTTTCTCAAATATTTCATTCAAATTAAATTAAAACAAAGATTTAAAGTGTTGTTTCCTATTGAGATAAAATTTAAATAGAGTGAAATGGAGGCATCTAAAATGTACAATCGATAAAATAGGTAAAGATAACCAATCTTTCTTAAAGAGGAAAAGTTGAAAGAATTTTAGGTTGGAAACCTACAAACCCACCTCTTAAATACAACATTTGTGATTCTGCTATACTTCCTGTTCATATATCTATCCATTTGGCCATACTTTAATACATCCCTGAATCTAAAATTTCAATGTATTTAAAGCAATATTTCTGATACATTTCTAATTAATTGCAATTAGAAGTGCACTTCCTCCTAAACAATTTAGTCTAAATTTTATGAGATAGAGGTCAAAATGACTTAATTTTTTTTGTTTTGTATTTTAAATGTACATAACAAAATGCACAGTATTTAATGTACATTCACTGAATTTTGCCAAGTATCTACATATACTTATGTAACCCAAACCTCTATCAAAATAGAGCACTAATCTCTCCCCAGAGTGTTTCCTCTCACACCCCTTCATAGTCTATCCAAATCCCTATCCCTCCCAGAAACAATTACTACCTTGATTTTTGTCTGACATGGTATATTTTTCATAGCACTTATTTTCACGTAAATTTAATAATACTCTTTGGGCAAAGCTTCTTACATATAGCATGAAGTGTTTGAGATTCATCCACTGTGTTTTGTTTATCAGTGTTTAGTTCTTCTTTATCATGGAACAGAATTCTATTGTATTGGTATATCAAGCACATTGATGCAATTCTTTTATGGATGAACTCCTGGACTGTTCTACTTCAGATATTACAACCAAACTGCTGTTAATATTGTTGCACAGTACTCTTGAGCATATATTATACTTTGGTAGAGTAAACAGCCAAGTGCAAAATTTCTGGGTCATTTCTTGGTGCCTTATATTTTCATAGCAATTTTGCCTTATATTTTCATAGCAATTCCCAGAATATTGTTGAAGATGTTATCATTTTGTACTTCCATCAGGCAGGTACGAGAGTGAGTTATCTATTGTTCCACATCATCACCAACATTTCTTTAGTGTAAATGCTTTTATTCTAGTCATTTTGTTGAGCATGTCTATCACTGGGGTTTTAATTTGCATTTACCTGGTGACTAACTGAAGTTAAATGTTTTTCACATCTTGTTCATCATGCACAGACTAAGTGAAGTGTATCTTCAAATATTTTGTCCACTTTGACTGGATTATTTGCCTTTTTAATATTACATCATAAAAGTTATTTATATATCCGGAATAGTAGTCCTTTGTCATAGAGATGCTTTGTAAATATTGTCACAGTTCTGACTTACATATTCTTTTATTTGAAGTACATTTTGGTGAGCATTTTTTTTTGTCTTAATCAAGCCTACTTATCTGTCTCTTGTTAAACTTAGACCTTTTCCACACATCATGCATAAAAATTAATAAAAAGTGGATCAAAGATAGATATAAATGGAAGAATGAAAACTCTGCAATTCTAAAAGAAAACATAGAAGAAATATCTCCTGGCATTGGGTTAGGCTAAAAGTTTATTGATATGCTACCAAAAATAGAATCCATCAAAAAAAAAAAGAAAAGAAATTGGATTAAAAATCTACTCTTTTAAAACAATATGAAGTAAAAGATAAATCACATTTTTAGGAGAAATTTGCAAATAACAAATCAAGTACAGACATTGTACTGTATGTGAAAGAAACTGTCAAAACTAAGTAAGAAAACAAATAATCCATTTTGAAATTAACAAAAGTTTTAAAATGACATTTAACCAAAAAGAACATTTGAATGGTTAATAAACACATGAAAATATGATCAACTAATTTGCTAATTAAAACCACAAATTTAAGAGCACTCCACACCTATTAGAATGGTTATAACTAAAAATCTAATGAAACGTATTTTTACAAGGATGTAAAAATACTAGAATTCTCACACATTGCCAGGAAACATGTAAAATACTACAATTAATTTAAAAACCAAATTTGACTGTTCATTAAAAATTAAATATTCATCTACCATTAGAAACATCTATTCTAATATTTGATTTTTAGCCAAATTAATAAAGCGGATGTTCACACAAAGACTTGTATTCAAATATTCATATTAGTTTAACATTTTTAGCTAAAATCTGGAGACAATTCAAATGTTTATCAAGAAGCAAGAGGATAAATAAACTGTGGGAAAGCCACAGAATGTAACCACATGGCAATGAAAAGGGAAAAAAACTACTGACGCACAAATGGCCCTCAGATATATCTTGCTAAATGAAAGCTTATTACATGCTTCCATTTCCCTGGTAATACTATGAAAGGTAAAAATTTAAGAACACAAAGTACGTCAGTGATCATTTGGGGTCAGTAGAGGGTACAGGGATTGACTATAAAGAGGCATGAAGGGACTGTTTCGAGTAATGTTAGTTGTATAACCTGAACTAATAATAATAACTAATAATAGTTGCATGGTTTTTTAGGAAAAGTCATTTAATTATGTGACTGTGATAAATAAATTTTGTGATATATATCCATAGAGCTGTTTAAAATGTTAGGAGACAAAAATAAGAAAATAGATTTAAAAAAAAGAAAATAGATAAGAAGTTTGCCACAGAAGTTCAAATACTATTTGACAATACCTACATTACTCAATTTTTCAAACTGCAAATCTCTTAATGGAGAAAAATAGTTAAAGGCTACTGGGTGAGAAATTGCTAAGGATGTAAGAATTCCAAAGATGTAGTCTCAACAGGGATTAGAGAACATGAAATACATGGCAAATTTATATAATTATTTATTTTGAGACAGAGTCTCACTATGTTACCTTCACTAGAGTGCCTTGGCATCACAGCTCACAGTAACCTCTAACTCTTAGGCTTAAGCAATTCTCTTGCCTCAGTCTCCCAAGTAGCTGGCTCCTTGCAGCAACTTCCCAAGTACAGGTACCTGTCACAATGCCCAGCTATATAATTTTTTCTTTTAAAAGTTTATGTGACAAAATCCAAAGCTTTAAAGAAGGAATAGATGAATTTATAAGAGATTTTAAAAAATTAACTTTAAAAAAATTAGTGTAAGCTATTTTCAGAAAAAGTGTCAGGTTGGAAACAACTGATATAAAGTATTTCTTTATCTTCTCTTTTTGTAAACAATCTAAGGCCTAAAATTGGAATTTGGCAAGAAACAATAAGTTGAGATGAGAAGTTGCAGATCTGGTCTATATCCATTATGCAGCTGAAAATTTTTGAAGACACCTTAAAAACTAAATAAATCAATGACAAACAATGTGATAAAAGTAGCAATTAAAAGTCTCCTAACAAAGAAAAGCCCAGGACCCAGTGGCCTCAATGCTGAATTCTACAAGTCATTTTATGAAGAACTAATACCAATGCTACTTAAACTATTTCAAAACTTGAGGAGAAGAGAATATTCTCAAACTCATTCTGTGAAATCTGTATCACCTTGATACCAAAACTAGACAAAAATACAACAAAAGAGGAAACTATAGGCCAATCTCTCTCATGAACATCAGTGAAAAGTTTTCAACAAAATACTAACAAATCAACTACAACCACACATTAAAAAGATTATTTATCATGTTTAAATGAGATTTATCAATGTAAAGATGGTTCACCATACGGAGATGAAATACATCATATCCACAGAGCAAAGGAAAAACACCTCATGATAAATCATTTGAAGAAAGTCAACATCATCTCATGATAAAAACTCTCAAAAATTAGTGTAAAAAATGTGTCAAACAGTGAAAGCCACGTATGACAGACTCACATTTAGTACCACACTGAATGGAGAGAAACTGAAAGTCTTTCCTCTAAGATCTGGACAAGACAATGATGCCCTTTTAATAGTGTCATCCTACATATTACTGGATGGTCTGGCTGTGGCAATCCACGAAGACAAAGAAATGAAAGGCATCCAAATTGGAAAGTAGGAAGTCAAATGATCCTTGTCTGCAGGTGACATCATTTTATTTTATTATTTTTTTTATTAAATCATAGCTGTGTACGTTAATGCAATCATGGGGTACTGTGTAGTATTTTCATATACAATTTGAAATACTCTCATCAAACTGGTTAACGTAGCCTTCATGTCATTTTCTTAGTTATTGAGTTACGGCATTCATACTCTGCTTTTAGAAAGATTCACTTGTACCCTTGTAAGATAAACCATAGAGGTGACACCACAAATCACCCTCCCTCCCTCCACCCATCCACCCCCACTCCTCCCCTCCCCCTGCCTCCTCCCCATTTCTAAGGCTATAAATTAGTTTCATAATAGGGCTGTGTACATTGAATACTTTTTCTTCTATTCTTGAGATACTTTGCTAAGAAGAACATTTTCCAGCTCCATCCATGTAAACATTAAAGAGGTAAAGTCTCCATCTTTCTTTAGGGTTGCATAATATTCCATGGTGTACATATACCACAATTTATTGATCCATTCGTGGCCTGATGGGCACTTGGGCTTCTTCCATGATATAGCAATTATGAATTGGGCTTCAATAAACATTCTGATACAAATATCTTTGATGTAATGTGATTTTTTGGTCATCTGGGAATATACCTAATAAAGGAATTGTAGGATCAAATGACAGGTCTATTTTTAGGTCTCTAAGTGTTCTCCAGATGTCTTTCTAAAAGGAATAAATTAGTTTGCATTCCCCCCAGCAGTGTAGAAGTGTTCCCTTTTCTCCACATCCATGCCAACACCTCTGGTTTTGGGATTTTGTGATATGGGCTAATCTTACTGGAGTTAGGTGATATCTCAAAGTAGTTTTGATTTGCATTTCTCTAGTGATTAAGGATGGTGAGCATTTTTTTCATATATCTGTAGGCCATGTATGTGCCTATCTTCTTTAGAGAAATTTCTTTTCAAGTCTCTTGCCCACCCTGAGATGGGATCACTTGTTCTAGGTGACATGATTTTATATGCAAGCTTGCCACCATTTGCTTACTTTGGCAGCACTGAATGAATAACGCCATAAGGTTTCATAATCTTGGCACATCACTGTCTCACAGTTGTGTTTGTGTCAACATGTGGTGGTGTCTTGCTGAGTACATTCATTCATTAGTGTGAGTGTGTTTGAGGGACATTGCTAGAATGTAGGAGCTTGAATTAAAGCAATGACTAAACATTAAATGTCTTGTTAAATTTGAAAAGAATGGGAGTGAAATCAAGAACGTTAGTCCAACTTTACAAGAATAATTTCATAAAGATGAAAGCAGTGTACAAAATGGATTAAACATTTTTCTGAGGGTAGAGAAAGTGGCAGTGATGAAGAGAGGTCAGGATGGCCTCACATAGGTAAACATCTATGGAGGAACAATTAGGAAAATACCAACTGAAAATTGTGGCATGAGAAAAGTGTGTGCAAAATGGTCCCAAAGGTGCTCACTGATAAACATTGTCTATGAGAGAGTTTTTAGCCAGTAAACAAATAATTGTATTGGAACACCCTCCCATATCCCCTAATCTGGCTTGCCATGACCTTTTCTTTATCAGAAAATAAAGAAAATGTAGAAATGAAGACATTTTGATAACATTAAGGACAAAAAAATTAATACATTGACAACTCTGATGGCCATTCCAGAAAGGGCTCCAAAATTGCTTTGAAGGATGGACGAACTGCTGGTCCTGTTGCACAGCTTCCCATGGGGAGTGCTTTGAAGGTGACCATAGTGATATTCAGCCACAGGCAGGTGGCACTTTCTCTAGGATAAGTTTGCAAAATTAATTGTCAGACCTCCCATCTAGAGAAATATAGAGTACACACACCTCACTCACACACACACACACACACACACACACAAACTATTAGAAGTATTGAACAAATGAAGTATAGTTTCAGGATACAAAATAAACATACAAAAAATCAGTAGCATTGTTTTCCTAACAGGAAACAATCTGAAAAAGAAACCAATAATGTAATCTCATTTACAATAGTTACAAATAAAATAAAATACCTATAAGCTTAACTTAAGAATTGAAAGATCTCTACAAGGAAAACTATAAAACATTGATGAATGAAATGCAAGAGGACACAGAATGTATCAATATTCCATGCTCATGCATTGGAAGAATCAATATTGTTAAAATGTCCATACTACCTACAGATTCAGGGAAATTCCCATCAATAAACTAATGACATTCTTCACCAATATAGAAAAAAAAATCCTAATTTATATGGGTCCATAGAAGGTCCAAAATAGCCAAAACCATCCTAAGGAAGAATAAAAATAAAAAAAGGAGGAATCACATTACCTGGTTTAAAATTATGCTATAAAGTTGCAGTCAGCAAAACAGCTTGTTTTTGGCATATAACCAGCCACAGAACCAGTGGAACAGAATAGAGAACACAGAAATAAATCCACACAACTCTAATGAACTTATCTTTGATGAAGTTGCCAAGAACATACAGTGGGGAAAGAACAGTATCTACAATAAATTTTGCTGGCAAAACTGGATATATAAATGCTGAAGAATGAAACTAGATCCTTATTTATGACCACAAGCAGAATCAAATAAAAATGTATTAAAGACTTAAAGACTGAAACTATGAAAGTGTTAGAGGAAACTTGGGGAAAGGCTTCAGGACATGGTCTGGGTGAGGACTTTTAGAGTAATATCCTCAAAGCACAGGAAACCAAAGTATAATTGGAAAACGGGATCATATCCAGCTAAAAAGCTTCTGCATGGCAAAGAACACTATTAACAAGATTAAGAGACAGCCCACACAAGGGGAGAGATTGTGAAAGTATGCCTTGTCAAAGTTGCAGGATGGTTTGACACCAGTAACATTCCAAAGCACAAAAAATACCTACTTCTTTCAATGAGATAGTGATTTGTACATAACTGATCAGCAGCATGAATCAGCCTTCAACTTAACAGACCAAATTCACGCCTTACTTCCAAAGGAAAATATATATCATTCAATCGCTTACAATGAATCAACTGATAATGCTGACCTGGTGCTGTTTCATAACTGGTTCCACAATGCCCACCAACCCAGGAATGGATTAACAACCCGTGGTATATGTATACCATAGACTATAAAAAGATGGAGGCTTTACATCTTTTGTATTAACCTGTATTAAGTTGAAACACATTCTTCTTAGTAAATATCAGAAGAATGGAGAAGCAAAAATCCTATGTACTCAATTCTAATATGAAGGCAGTAGATTAGATCATCTAATTAGATCATCTAGTGCCTTCATAGTTAGATCAATACAAGGTAGGAGTTAAGGGAATGAGGGAGCGGGGAGAGGGGGAGAGGGGAGGGGTGAGGAGTG
Organism: Otolemur garnettii; assembly: GCF_000181295.1. Taxonomy (NCBI): domain Eukaryota; kingdom Metazoa; phylum Chordata; class Mammalia; order Primates; family Galagidae; genus Otolemur; species Otolemur garnettii. The sequence continues at coordinate 6,047,210 of NW_003852490.1, forward strand.
AGGGTCAAGGTGTGTGACACACCTCTTGGAGGCAGGACACAATTATAAGAGAGACTTTACCTAACAAATGCAATCAGTGTAACCTAATTTTTTGTGTCCCAAATGAATCCCAAACAAACAAATAAAAAGTATATTAACATAACAGGTTCCACTCATAGTAGGAGACTTTCTTTGCTATAAAGAGTTATTTGCTTTGGGCACCCTTGTCAACAGGGCATGAGGGATAGATGTCTTCAACAACTTGCAAGATAAATGTCTTAAAGTTGAACTGAATTTGGTAAATTTAGGAGTGCATGTACAGATCCTTTATTTCACAGAAACAAAAAACATTTATAGATTTGGACACTTGTTCCTTTTCATCACATCATGTATCAATGAAATCTCTGTGCTAAAGCTACTGTCTTAAGGGACACTTTGGAACAAGTCATAAATATTGTTCACTATATTCATGGAAATGCAACATATCATTGTCCATTTTGTAACATTGCAAAGTTAAATGATGAAGTAGTCGTTGGATTTTTCTTATCATTCTAAAGTGTATTGGCTATTGCAGGACAGGTGCTGGCTAAAATTTTATCTCTTTGAGAATAAATAGTTAAATTTTACTAATAACTGAATCAATAATGTGAATTATTGAAAGAATATTTCTGTAGGAATCCAGCATTCTGTGTGATGTCAAATCAAAATTATTTGAAAATTTTTTTCCAAGGTAAAACTAAATCTACATATGTTATACAGCCAAAAAAAACAAAACAAAACAAAACAAAAAACCCAAGCATTTCAAAAATGTTCTCTTTTTTCAAAACACTTCTTCTTCAAAAGGAAATTACACATGAACATTTTCCCAAGATGGCAAGACCACTGATGGGCAGACTGACATATGGGAATCATTTGGAGAATATCAAGCTGTTATAGACCGATTAATTGAAGAATACAATGAAAGGTTCACCTTCTTTGAGAGTCATGACATCACACTCAAATTACCATTTCAGCCTCACCTAGTTGATGCTATGAAAATACTTAAAGCGCTAGGATGGAATTGATTGAGTTCTCAGTAGATGACATTTTAAAGTTATTGTTTGATGCTAAGAAAGATCCAATTCAAATATGGAAAAATGTAGTAGACTACCCACACCTTCAGCAACATGCCTATAAAATGCTTCCTTGCTTTCGAGTCACTAATTGTTGTGAACGTACATTATCTTACTCAACCTATATATTCTAGCTCTCAAGTGCACAAATGACTGACGCCCATCTAGAGGATCAACCAAAACTGTGGATCTCCATGCTACAACCAAATATTCAAATCCTTTCCAACAAAAAAAGAAAACAACAAAGTCATTAAAAAGGTAAGTTCACTTTAAAATTACCAAATAGTTTTCATTTTTTGAAATGACTAAGTACGTGATAGTTATATTTTTAGAAAATACATATGCATGTTTAAACATACTTAATTGCAATTTCTTGAATGCAGCTTTATTTGATTACAGCAGAATTAATACAACATTCCAACAGTAATAGTTTCCCCACCCCTGGACAAGACTGAAACAAGGATCAGACATCAAGATATTTAGACATGATTTTTATTGAACTATTTAAGTATAATTTATAATTGGAAATGAGTACTCTCTAAACTTTTCAATTCATGTGATTATTTTTTGTGTCTTCAGTATGGTTTGGTCATTTTTTATTCTTTTGACCTCTTTATGTGGTCTCAAATCTTGTGTTCATATATGGCAGAATATATCCAGTACACAAATTCAATAGATTGCTACAGATAGTGTATTCTCTCACTCAGGTGTGTGTACACAAATGTGGCTATGTATATATACTATACATGAATGTATATATGTTTGTGTATGTGTGTGTGTGTATATATACATAAGTTTATTGTTAAATATATATGACAATAACATATATACATATATAGATGTGAATGTATGTATGTTTGTGTGTGGGCATGTGAGAGAGACCAAGAACAGAGCACCAAATTAGGACCTCTGGCTATGAGATGCTGAACCTTTCTGAATTATCTGGTGAAAGGCAGTCACTGGAATGGAGACTATCCATGGGTTTTAAATAAGTTAAGACTGAGACAATCAATTTATAAATTGAAAAAAATGTTTATGGATATAGATGTTCATGTCATTATTCATTTTTAGTATATTAATATTGCTGTGGAAAATTTTTTTTCTAGTGAAGCTCATTTACAGCATTCAGTTTAGAAATTCATGCATCTCTCCCTTTCTTTTCACATGCAAGACCTGCTAAATTAATGTGCTCAATCTTTTCCCAAACCAAGTAAATAAAATCTTAATTTTTTAACTCCAGTATTTCCTTTCTTAGTCAATGAAGATCACGGGCCATCCCACAGAACTGCCTATCCTGGGCAAAGAAAACCCATCTGATAAGAATAACCATGACGGTGTTGGAAGATGCCCACAAGAGACAGGCTATCCCTGTGTTATGATTTCTGCCCTGCTATGTCCCAATTGCTAACAGTTACTGAGAGGTGTTTATGTGTGAGCACCTGTGCTAAGCATGTTCCACTATTTAACCCACTTACAGCTATGATAACAATATGAGGTATTTATTATTTCCTCATTGAATTATAAAGTGATGCTTTATGAATCTGAGGATTCACAAGCAATAAAGTCCAGAACCAGCATGTAATTACAATTTTTACATCTTCAATCAATATGTCAGTTAACAAGAAAACAAAGTTGAAAGGAGGAAGAAGTCAAACCTCCCACCTCCCGCTGTGTGTTCCAGCTGACCCAGATGCCGTTTGATATCACAAGGTCTGACCTGGCCCTAGCATATCTGAACCATAATCAGGTTTCTACTCCCTTGATGGTTCCCATGAGGGCTCCTTGCCATGACTTTATAGGTTGGTTTCTACGACCCTCCTGCACAGATTTTTAAAATAAGAAATAAGACTGTAACATAATATTTTTTACTCTATTTTTTTTCAATTTCATTGTCTGTTTTACTCTGAGGGAGACCTAGTGCTATTTTCAAACAAAATATCAAAACCTAAGTCACATTTGATAAAGGGCTATGAGACATTAACAAATGTGTTTAACGTCAATGGCAAAATTTTAGCTAAAGAAAAAGAATACATCATACGTGATTTCAAGTATATTACTAGAGGCTCAAAGGTTGGAACAAAATCAGTTCAGCTTGCTTTATAAAGGTCCCTTTAGAAAGGGCCATCTGCCTTTTCTATTGTGAATAGTACTAGGCATTTGTGAAATAGTACTAGGCATTGTGAAATTTAAAAATAAGTGACAATTCTCTGAACTTCAATTTCTGCAAAAGGAGAAAAACAATTCAGTTCAAAAAAACTGACTTTATGTTAAAAATATCTACTTGAGAGCAGGTTTTAAAAGCAGAGTCAATTACTTTCTTACTCTGAATGGTGCTCTTTGGTGAACATTCAGAGGAAAATACTTGGTGCTTGCCAAACAAGTCAATTGTGTTTTTGGCAGTGTAGCCACTAGCTTTAGGTTGACCAATTTTTTACAATTAAAATTCACTAGTATAGTTTTTTAAAAAAGCAACAGATAGGCCAAAACTAAAAATATAAACATTTAAAATATTCTTTTTAAATTTATTTTTTCTTGGTCCTCTGCTACCATGTTCCCCCATTTCTGTCCTCTTATACATACAGCAAATTATTGAATGACTCACAGACATGTCTACTTCTTAAGAATATCTATATGCAAACTTAGCAGGTCATGTGGGTAATTTAGAATTCAACATGTTTAAGTGTTGCCTTGTTTCCTAAAAGTTTTAGGGATGTAGTGTGGGTGTGAGAAGAATGAAAGGGGTACCACATGGCACGTATACAGGCCTATGCCTACATGCTTATAAGAAGTTCAGCCCTGCTCAAATTCCCCCAGACCAGAGCTGTAAGTCCTCGTAGATGAACACACTGTCCTCTATAAAATTCTCTTCTTATCTACCACGTGAGGTTGGCTTTCACATGTTTGTTCATTAAAGCTGTCTCTACTCACACTAAAAGCAAGGATGATCTTCTAATTCCCACTTAAGATGGCCCTGTTCTTGCCGATGACCCTGGATTTTCTAAGGCTGGTTACAGATAATATTGATAGAAGTCAATGTTAGTTACTCTTGAAAAGACATTGATGTCCTTCCTTGTAACTTCCTGCCGTCAGAGTTTCCAGAAGTGACTGAAGATGTTATATAATGATATAGTTGGTCCTGCTCTTCCAGATTCAAGCATTGGATACCTGAGGTCAAAGAGATGGCAGTATTCTAAGACTAGCATTTCTGTGATTGCCTAAGTTGCTAAAACCATAATAGGAATAAGAGAATTAACCATAAAATATGATAATAACTGTTATTTTACTAAATTTCCTAAAACATTAGGACATCTCATTACCCTTCTCTCATTTTGTGGTCAGTATAGTTGTTCCGGTGTCTCCTCCTGGAGGGTCAGCATCGTTTGTGTGCATTATTGTATACCTCAACATAAAGGAATTTGGACACTGTCAAATTAGGGCTGCTTTTCCTCATTCTAGGAACATAAATCTAGAAGAAGGTAACAAACTGAGCTCATCTAATTTAGATATCTCCTTCCTTAATAATATCTAAAAATGATTGCTCTGATTCAGGAAAAAAATAACAACCTAAATTGCTATAGATACATTTGCTCCAGCTCTGAAAGTACCACGGTTCATGACTGCAGAACAGAGGGAGGATAAAAATAAAAATAATAGATATGCATTGATTATTATATTTCTTAAGCATTGAGATAAGTATTTATATAAATTAACTCATTGAATTACTACCATATAATTGATACACAGGCACAAAAAGCTGAGAATACTGAGGCTCAAAATGGTTTAAAACTTAACTAAAGATTAAAAGGCTAAAAGTGGCAAAGCTTGATACTGAACTTGTGTCTATCTTTTCCAAGAATTTATTTCTTTCTTTCTTTCTTTCTTTCTTTCTTTCTTTCTTTCTTTCTTTCTTTCTTTCTTTCTTTCTTTCTTTCTTTCTTTTTTTCTTTCTTCCCTCCCTCCCTCCCTCCCTCCCTTCCTTCCTTCCTTCCTTCCTGTCATTAAGGCCTATGCCTAAGACCCTGTTCAGGCACCAGAATGTTGCCATATGGGCTTCATGGAAAAGCAATGTCACAGAGAATAAACACACTTATTGAAACTGTGTTTTAAATAAAGGTGATCATCTGCTTGCTCAGGCAAAATGGAGAGCTTCTTTATTTGCCGTTGACTTATATACGGAATTTTGTACATACAGCAATGACCTCATTGATCCAATTAAACATCATGTGATATCTGATAATCCACTCAACATACACCTTTTAACATAACTCTTTCAACATAACCCAATCTTAATGGAGAACATGTTTAGCCTTATGTCTTTGTTCTTATGTGATGAAGCCTGAGGCTAGGGAGGAACAAAGTAGATTGAATACCTGTCCTCGCTGGTCTTGCCATTGGAGGCTGTTACTTTGGATCTTTAAACAAAACTTAAAGAAACTTCTTGGGCATACAGGAATTTGTGTGCAAACCTCTGCTCTCATGTTGGCCTTAAGTCAGGGGTTTTTGCTAGAACCTTTTATAAGAAATATTCAGGCTAGACTTCTGAAAAGCCTTTCATGAACCCAGGTTTTATTTGTGCCATTAGATACCAGTATACATTGGGTAAATTATTCTTCTCTTGAGGTCCCCTAGCACATTTCCATTCTCGGACCCATCAGCAAGCAAGCAACCTTCATCACTTCATCAGGAAAGGTTACTGATGGATATCTGGCCAGTTTTCTAAAGGGCTTTTTTATTGGCCTTATAAAGTCAGCCTTAAGTCCTTACCACAGTCTGGAAATGCTATTCCAGCCAAAGCCTTGGTCATGTTAGGCTCACAACCAACCTGGCCACATGGGATTCTGCCTCAGTTTCTTACAAGTATGCTTGCACAAAGTCTTTTCACTGCTCTCTCTCAAACGGCTTTTTTGGCCAGAGGCATATACATGTTTCACCTATACTTCCTTCCTTCTTTCCTCTTTGTTTGGTTATCTTAAGAATACTATGATAATTATTTTACTATTAAAAAAGAAAAAGTAAAAAGAAAAATAAAGCAATACTCTTGAGATGACTGAAAATGTTTAGAATGCACTCTGGTGAATAAAAGGATTAGGTATCATCGTGTGCTCAGGACTAGGAGCTCCTTTTTTATTTTATTTATTGTTTGTTTTATTATTTCTAAAGTTTTCTCTAAAATGGAAGATAAACTGGTGGATCACATTAGAAGTAATCATCCCCCCAAAAGAAATAAGCTAAATAAACAAACCTTATTCTAAGAAATAAGCTAAATAAACAAACCTAATTCTAAGAAATATTGTTCAAAAATGGGCTAGAAAAGCAGACTTTTTTTCTGATGACAGAAATAGGAAATTGAGATTTAGAAAGGACAGATCTGGTTATTTGTCAGAGTTGCAGAACTTGGTATATTGATATTCCTTTTCTTAAGCAATGTTGGAGCTGGAAATATATTTCTCAGCTTTCTCAGAAACAAGCATGGAACTTTCTATAAGGACCTCGAAAGCCAAGGAACACCTCAGACGTTGCATATCAGATTATGAGAATATCACCTCCTAGATCAGTGATTATGAAAAGTGGCAGCAATGTTATATTTGTTTTTCTTATTTTTTTACAAAGATAATTAAAATTTATTACCACTCAGTAATAATTTCTACTCAATATCATATTTATAAGAACTCTTGATTTGCCTTACAGATGTGGTATGAGAATAAGTAATGAACTTTTCTGTTACTTCTGAAATAGTTAGACCACCCCTTGAAAATGGCATTATATATGAGACTTAAGGAGTAGAAATAGACTTTATAGAGGCCAAATAAAAAATTTTTTTGCTAGGCTCTTATCCTGGGGGCAGGGTCCTTTAAGACTTGTGAAACCAGCAGCAATTGGCTAAAGGAAAAATGAAGTGAAGAGCAGCAAGATATAAAGAGACAGAACACGCAGAATAGAGCTTCAAAGGTAGGACCCAGGGGACCGCGGCTACCTTGTGGGGCTTCAGTCAGTGGCGCTGAGTGTTTGTTCCACCCAGTTTTTATTGAAGCCTAATTTCTCATTTAGCCCAAAGGGTAAGCTGAGGAAGGGAGTAAAAATGTCAGCAGTTTGTCCGAGTAAGCATGTTAGTTCTTATTCTGTCTATAATCATTAACTTTAAGGGTCTGAGCAGCCTTGTGAAATCTGAAACCTGAGCTTTGTGTGGGGACAGCCTCCTGTCTGTGGTCACACACCCAGATCCCTTGGGGAAGGTTAATCCCTCTAGTTCTCTGTAGAGCAGATGAGATGGCATCAGTTCTCCTCTGAAGAATTGATGGATAAAAAGGAAATTTCCCCTTATCTCCACCTGGAGGTAATTCCTGCCATGGTTAGAGTACATGCCCTCCTGCCCATATCTCAGGACTTAAGCAGTTCCCTTGATCTCTGCCCTGGCCATTATACAAATCCCCACAATGGGTATCCGCTTGGACTGTTGACAGGGCAGGGATCAGCCTGGTTAATGTTCCTTCCCAGGCCTTGCATGCAGCTTCTGCTATGACAGTTGTTCTTCAGAGTGCTTAGAGACCCAGCAGGGGTGTTTGCAAGCTGTATCCCTCACAGGCCAGGATCCAGTAAAAGCAGAAGCTGCCCAGACAACTAATTTAACTGTTATATTAAAATTAAGCTAACTAAACCGTTTTATCATGCCTTGCTCAGCTTATTTCTCTGTTTTTCTCCCTTTCTTGGGGGTGTTTTTCCCTTACCAAGAATGAGGTCTTTGGTCCTCATTCTCTCTTATCCCAGTATAAAGCAAAAGGACATTAGCAGAAGGTCAGGGACTTTTTTCTCAGCCTGAACTGCCCAGACTCTTGAACTTCAAGTTCTTTGAGATAGCATTCCTCTCTCCTACTCCTTTAGTAAGTATGAGGCCTCAAGAAAAGGTTTTTAGTTTCAATTTCTCCATTAATCCTCATAAAGTTCTTGAAAACACATATGAACCTCCCCTTATTTATGAAGAAAATGAGTCTGTGACTAATTTACCTAAATTTTCACAAGGATTAGGATACTGGGAAGTTAAACACAAGCCAACTGTATTCTCAAGCCCATGGTCTAAAGCCTCGTAATACAGTTATATAGTTAGAAGGCAAAGAAACTATTTATTGGTCATTTCCCAATGGGTGTTCTTTTCTCTAGCCATGTACTAAGGGTTAGTCTTATCCTTACCGCTATCAAGAATTCTGATCAGACAAAATAGCCATAAAGAGTGCAATAATTTAATCCATGCTAGCATTTACATTCACTCAAAACCACATTGCTTTTACACTATGTAAGAGTTACTGTGCTAAGCACCATATGAATCAGCATGAACCTGATATTAAAAATAATGCAGAAAAGAAATATCGCAGAATGGCTTCTGGGATAAACTTTATGTACAGACAGCCAATTTCCATTTATCCTGGACCACCTGTAAGTTTCAACCATATTAAGCACCTGTAATCACCAGACATCTAATTAAAAAAGAAAAGGAAGGCCCCTATATTGCATGCAGTGAGTAAATTAAAAAATATATATTAAATATGTTAAGGCCTCCTAGCTCTTCTTCCTTGCTTTTCTCTCATTCTAAAGTAGAAGATTATCACATTGGGTACTGGGAAGTAACTGGTAAGAATGAGCTGTGATTAATTAATCTTGGACTAGAAATTTGCTGATCTGGGCCTTTGTTTCAGTTATTTTTTTTTTTTCCCAAAGAGATCATGCTAACTGAGGTGTGCATCAAAACTTGTTCTGATTAAACAAAGCACTCACTCAGCAGCCTCTTAACTGATCTGCCAGCTCCAATCCCAAAGTTTCTGTCGATTTCAACAGCTCTTCCCTGGCCCCTCCACTCTCAGGTCTGATAATTATTTATTAGCTTGCTTATTTCTAAGAACCAATTGCTAAGGGAAAATATATCCATTATTGACCCCCATCACTTTGTTGGACTTAGGGAAACACACTTAGCAAAGGTAAAAATTAAATCATAAATCTATCTGGGTTGTGTTGCTGAGTTCAACATAAAGTCTGCTACCCTGCACATTACAGCCACAATAATACATTAAATTTTGGATCTTGAGAGATAGTTCAGATCTAAAACAGCATCCACCCCATGGGTGTCATGAAGATTGAATGAGTTGATCTGTGCAAAGGATTAGGACATTCAAGCCTCAGCTACTATTATTTTTATTTCATTGTGTTGGTTTTGTGAGGAGACTACAAAACATATAAATAGTCCACAGACGATATTCCAGACGAAAAAGATTGGTGATGCTTTTTATCATTTTCTCCTACCAAATGTCATAAAATTACAGATAGAACTTGAAGAAAAGACTCTGGAGACTTTACATTTTAGCATGACATAATAAGACTATCACTTCCCTTTTTCTTTCTAAAGTTAAGGGAAGGATGAGAAATAGATGTATAAACTGTTAAATAAAACTAGGATATACCATAACCACAAACTCAGTGTGTTTTTAGACCAAGAAAAGACTACCCAGACATGCCTATGGCCTCAGGTGCAGCAGACAGGATGGGAAGAATCCAGAGGGTTCCAGGCCAGGTGCTCACCCTGAGAAACAGAACCAACGCTGTTTTGGGGACCAAGGGTCCGGGCAGCTGAGTCAAGGCTTCTCTAGACCCTTGTCAGGTACTATTGGTTAGAGCAGCTGAGACAAATAAAAGAATTCACATATATACCGTCTTATGTGGCTTATCCCAAGACTGATTCACATATATACCGTCTTATATGGCTTATCCCAAGACTGATTTATCAGCAATCCTGTATCTGTACAAATAAGGAAAGTCAGTATAAGAAACGTCAAAGTATGTGTGTTTTCTCCTTGATTCTCTCTTTTTCTCTCTGTTTCAGGTGTAATTTTTTCTGTATCAGAATGCTAGACTCTCCCTCAGTTCAACTGCTTCAGAATAGCTTGTCTCAGAAGACTGCTCAAATACCACTGATTATTAGTCTTCAGAACAAGAGGTAATAGAAGAGGTAAGAAAACTTAGAAAAAAAAATATGACTTAGGGAGGCCATAAAAATGTAAGCTGACATCACTCAGAAAAGACATTGAAGAGATAAATAAATGGCACATAAGGTAAGGTTATTTTGTAAACAAAAAACAGAGCAAGCATGATTGAATAAACAGTAAATGCCAGTGTAGATAAGACTGAGGAAAAAAATAGCAAAATAACTAAACCTTATGGGATTATGGTTTAAAAGCATGTGTATAAGTGAGCAATGTAGGGAGACTAGAGAAAAGGAAAAAAGAAGAAAAGGTGGGGAGGGAGAAAGGAAGAAAAAGAAGAGAGAGAAAGGAATGGAGGGAAGGAAGGAAAGAAAGAAGAAAGAAAGGAGGGGAGCAGGAAGGAGAGAACAACAGGTCCAAAATTCCAATCAAACATGTTTACTTTAACATGACGATCTTACAAAGATAGAATTAAATGCAAGATGCTAGAAACATCTACTCACATCAGCACAATAGCCTAAGGCTGACTTCTAGAAATCCATTTCACAAATCTGTCCTTGTAATATCATCCTCATCAATTAATATTTATTGAACAGCTTCTAAGGTACATGGCACATAAACAGATATGATTAAATTCCTGTTCTCTTCCCTTCTGTCTAGAAAATAAAGGCAATACAACCTTCAAAATATCTGCCTGGGGGGGGGGGACAAGTGGACTTGCTTTAACAACCTGAACGAACATTAATTCAAGAACTAATTCCTCACATATCTGGCACTTATCCATATTTTCAATATTCTGTGATTTCTCTGAACAATTTAAAATTACAAGTCACTAAGTATAAACTTGCACCATCAAGAGTGTTTTTTGTGTCCATTTCATTTGTTTAATGTTTTAAATTTTTAAATTTCCATTTATGGAAATTACTTAAATAAAAATAGGTAGCTATTGTTTTCCCCAATTTATAAATAGGAATCTAAAAGAGTTAAGGGATTTATCAGTGTCTCCTATTTTCTTGGTCCTCAAACTTTCTGATATTCATGCCTGTGTAAATAAAGACACCTGTTTACTCCAAATTATATTACATGCCTCACAGTAATTTTTTGTTGTTTTTCCTATTGACTAACAGCTTTCCTCCTTCAAGTTGAGAAATCGAAAGGTAACAGAAGTTTCTCTAACAACAGGAAACATATGTTAGTACCTCCTTAGCCAGGTCTTGTGCTAAACATTTTGCCTTGGTTATCATATTCACATTCAAAACAAACTTACAGGATTATATTTGTACCATTCTTATTTTAGATGGACCAGCTGATGTTTATGGAAAGAAAGTTGTCAACTAAGTGGCAGGGCTAGGATTACAAAGCATGCCATTGACCTTCAGCACCCATATTCTAAACTAGTGCAATACACTTGTCCTTTCTATTTTGTAGAAGCAGCTAAGTTAAATTTATACAACCTCCACATGCATATATTGTTGATTTTTTGAGATAGACACTCACTCTGTCTTCCTGGGTACAGTGTCATGGCATCATAGCTCACAGCAACCTCAAACTTCTGGGCTCAAGAGATTCTCCTGCCTCCTGAATAGCTGGGGCTACAGGAGCCCAACACAATGCTCACTAGGTTTTTCTTTTTTTTTTTACCTTTAGTTAGTAGAGCAGGGTCTCATTCTTGCTCAAGCTGGTCTCCTAACTCCTAAGCTCAGCCAATGCACCTGCCTCGGCCTCCTAGGTGTGACTTTGTTTTAGATGGCGCCTTCCTACTTTTTGATCACTGGGTCATGCAGAGTACATACATCATATTTACAAATACCTTGGTAAATATAAGTTTTAAAAAACTGAAAATCACTGTGGAATTTTGAAGTATTTTCTATACTCCATAGATGATTTGATTTTACCTAAATTCAATGAACATATAACTAGAAAAAAATACATAAAACAATGAAATCTAAAGGTAAACATAACAGATTTGCAAGTCTAAAGGGTAAGTGAATAATACTGCAAAATTCCAGTAAACAGATCTACCCAGAAACTGAATGTGGTTCCTTTTCTCATTCATTCATTATTTTTATTGATCTAAATGATATATGCCAAGTAGAATCATACAAACATCCTACCAAAAGTGAAACTATCTTCCTTTCTACCCATAAAACAGTAACAATTTTATAAAGAGCTCCCACTATATTGCTGTAAAAAGTTCTGAGAATCCCTTGTACGATTTTACAACCCAGGACACTCTAAAATATGGGGCTATAACGTTTTATCACCTTTCTTATTGTAATGCCATGTTATTTTTCCCATAATGTTGTTGGTAGCAAAATTTGAGGGAGAACATTTTACAGGCAGTTTTTGTTGCATTTGTTAACACCTTGGTTATTAAGTTCTTCAGGGCTTATTTGTAGTTTTCATTAATTGATAGTAGTACTAATGGCTTAGCATCTAGTTTTGGAATTATAAAATAATATCTCAATTTTCCACAAAATATCTACAATATAAAACCAAAGATAGGGCACCTGTGAGGAAGTGAAGAACTGGGATTGGGGCTGGGGATTAATACTTATCCTGAAAATTACATTAAAAGGTCAGCACATGTTTGGACTTTTTCTCCTAGAATCATAAATTAAGTATGCATCCTCACCCTCCTACCCTTGCAAGCTTCTCTTTCTTAAAATCTGTGCCTAAGTAAGTAGCACCACTATCCTGTTATTGCTTCTTGAATCATCTCCATAATTACTAGTGTGTGTATTACACGACTTAGAAATAACACCTATATGACTTTATTCATTAATTTGTTCATTCGACACACATTTATTCTACTTTACTATGTGCTAAGTACCATTTTGCATATGTTATGAAAAATGTTTAGCTTAAAACTCCCTGCCTCATTCTCCCGAGAGCCTACTGAGGGATGGAGGTGAGCAAATATTAATTAAATACACAAAGCAATGAGAACCATCACTGAGGTAGTAGAGGATGTCACATCATATGGGCACAGGTGGGGGAGAGGCACAGTACAGTGTGCCCGTGTGTCTGAGCACAGGTGAGGGAGAGG